>NW_025114295.1:0-1003 GCF_004010195.1 Chiloscyllium plagiosum
GATAGACCCTATGAAGAATTTTCCACTGCATGGTCCTATTACAGATCAAAATCCTTCGAGCATTTTCACAAATGTCCTCCCATCTCTCCGAGGTGTTCTGAACCCCAACTCTCTCTCTCGCATACATCACAAAGCTGCACAGTCTCGTCTGAGGGGACACTTTCCAAATAATGATAAAGGGTACTGACAGAGAGTTTATTCTAAGCAATAGGCATTCTCTTCTCTCTATCCTTTAAAAGTGTTTTTTAAAAATTAAATCTCTGATCTGGAAAACAAAAAGAGGTCTCTACTCGGTACTCCATACGTACGAGTTATTTGATCAAATGACATCATTGTTTCTCCCTCAAATAACACGTGGTGGCTCAGTGGTGAGCATTGCTGCCTCACAGCACCAGGGTCCCAGCTTTGGTTCTGGCCTTGGGTGCCTGGCTGTGTGGAGTTAACATATTCTCGCCGTGTCTGTGTGGGTTTCCTCCCACAGTCCAAAGATGTGCAGGTTAGGTGAATTGGTCATTGATAAATCACCCATCGTGTTCAGGGATGAGGAGGTTGGGTCATTAAACAGGGTAAATATAGAATGGAAGGGGAATGGGTCTGGGTGAGTTACACTTCAGAGGATCGAAGTGGATTTGCTGGGCCAAAGGGCTTGTATCCACATTGTAGGGATTCTACTAATTCTATATCACTCAAACAAGGTACACCCCTGGCTGCCCACTGTTTAAACCTGGAATCCATTATCCCCCGATGACAACCCGGTATCCCAATTATAGGGGTAAGAAACATGGTTTTGGCTGTATTGCTCTCGATCTGACGCATTGTCCTTCATGCGTTAACAGTATTGATAATGATTGGGTTATCACAATACTCCATAAATGTTGTAATTTTGTCTCAGAACAACATGGGTTCACTTTGTCTGAGAGGGTTCAATATCTAACCGTATTGACGCTGAGTCCTCAGCGGCCCAAGCACGAATGTAGGATAAAAAAAAGCTTAATTTATAGCT
>NW_025114296.1:0-1003 GCF_004010195.1 Chiloscyllium plagiosum
ATGCTCACGATGTTAGTAATTACATAAAGCACATACATTTCATCACAGGCTCCAGGATCGAGCTCAAGAGAAATTGAGAGTCCTGGCTTTGTACAAACAATGATGATTCAATGTCCATCTCCCACTGTGTTCCAATGGGAACCATCTATTCCCACAGCCGTGACCTTTCGTAAACTATTCAGGAGATTGCAGCACCTAATCCCCACCCACTCTCTGCATTCACAGGCAGCAGGTTGTGTTCATGTTTTAACATGCAGCACATCTGAGGGATGTGGGGGATCGATAAACCAGCCCCTATCTTACTCCAAGGCTTTGAGTGATGAAACTCCCACAATAGGCCCGGAACAGGAACAGTGCAGGGTTACAGATAGACCATACTGTGGGAGGTTCAGTGCTGACGGAGTGCTGCACTGTGAGAGGGACAGTGCTGACGGAGTGCCACACTCTCAGAGGATCAGTGCTGACGCAGTGTCGCACTCTTGGAGGGTGAGTATTAAGGGAGCACTGCCCTGTTGGAAGTTCAGTGCTGGTGGAATGCTGCACTGTCAGAGGGTCAGTGCTAATGGAGTATTGTATTACCAGAGTCTCAGTGCTGAGGGGTTTCCACACAGTTGGAGGATCCGTGCTGAGGAGTGTCACATTATCAGAGGGTCAGTACTGAGGGAGTGCTGTACTGTCAGAGAGTCAGCTTTGGAGGTCCATCACACTGTCAGAGGGTCATGGCTGAGGGAGCATTGCACTGTCAGAGGGTCAATACTCAGATAATACCGCACTATGGAAGAGTCAGTACTGTGGGGGTGCTATACTGTCTCAGGGTCAATACTGAGAGAGAGTGCACTGTCGGAGAGTCAGCTTTGGGGTTCCATCACACTGTCAGTGAGTCTGGCTGAGGGAGCATTGCACTGTTAGAGGGTCAATGCTATGACAATACCGCACTATGGGAGGGTCACTACTGAGAGGGTGTTGTACATTTGGAGGGTCAGTACTGAAGGGATGCTGTACT
>NW_025114297.1:0-1003 GCF_004010195.1 Chiloscyllium plagiosum
CTGCTTGAGATGGGTGACAGGAACAGGAGGCATTCAGTCAACTGCTCGAGATTGGGACGTAGGGACATGAGAGAGTCAGTCAACTGCTCATACTGGGACACAGGAGCAGGAGGGAGTCACTCAACCGCTCGAGACTGGGACACAGGAACAGGAGGGAGTCACTCAATTGCTCGAGACTGGGACACATAAATAGGAGGCAGTCACACAACTGCTCCAGACTGGGAAACAGGAACAGGAGGGAGTCAGACAACTGCTCGAGACTTGACACAGGGACAGGAGGCAGTCACTCAACTGCTCGAGTGTGGGCCACAGGAACAGGAGGGATTCATTCAACTGCTCGAGGCTGGGACACAGGAACAGAAGGCATTCACTCAACTGCTCGAGCCTGGGACACAGGAACAGAAGGCAGTCACTCAACTGCTCGAGCCTGGGACACAGGAACAGGATGGAGTGACTTAACTGCTGGAGATTGGGAAACAGGAACAGAAGGCAGTCGTTCAACTGCACGAGACAGGGACACATGAACCGGAAAGAGTCACTCAACTGCTTGAGACTGGGTCACAGGAACAGGAGGGAGTCACTCAACCGGTCGAGACTGGGACTCAGGAACAGGAAGGAGTCACTCAATTGCTCGAGACGAGGTCATAGGAACAGGAGGCAGTCGTTCCACTCACGAGGCAGGAACATAGTTACAGGAGGGAGTCATTCAACTGCTCGATACTGGGACACAGGAACAGGAGGCAGTCATTCCACGGCTCAAGATTCGGACACGGGAACAGGAGGCAGTCATTCCACTCACGAGTCAGGAACACAGGTAGAGGAGGGAGTCATTCAACTGCTCGAGACTGGGAGACAGGAACAGGAGGGAGTCACTCAACATCTCGAATCTGGGACACAGGTACAGGAGGGAGTCATTCAACTACTCGAGACTGGGACACAGGGACAGGAGGGAGTCAGTCAACTGCTCGAAACTGGGAAACTGGAACAGGAGGGAGTCAGTCAA
>NW_025114298.1:0-1003 GCF_004010195.1 Chiloscyllium plagiosum
GCCCCAGCCTGTTCAGCCTCTTCCTGTAGCTCAGACCCTCAAACCCTGCTCCACCGTTCAATACCATCATGGCTGATCTGATTCAAACCTCAATTCTACATTCCGGCACATTCCGGCACATTCCTGACAACCTGTCGTCCCTTGGTCATCAACAATCTATCTCCCTCTGCCTTCAAAATATTGAAAGAGTCTGTAAGCATTGCCTTTTGAGGAAGGGAATTCCAAAGATTCTCAACCCACTGAGAGAAAACCATGTTTCCCCATCTCTGTATTAAATGGGTCACCCCTTATTTTTAAATGATGACCCCCTCCTAGTTCTAGATTCCCCCACAAGAGGAACCATTCTTTCCACATCCACTCAGTCAAGTCCCCTCAGGAGTTTATAAATTTCAATTCAGTCTCCTCTGATTCTTCTAGACTCCAGAGGATACAGGACCAGCCTGTCTATCCTTTCCTCATCAGGCAATCCCCTCATTCCATGTGTAAGTCTAGTAGACCTTCTCTGAGCTGCTTTCAACACATTAACATCCTTCTGCAAGTACAGGGACTAGTACTGTACACAGTACTCCAGGTAAGTCTCACTGCTGCCCTGTCTAACTGAAGGGTAACCTCCTCATTTTTGAATTCAATTCTATCAATAACTCAATTCGAGTCAATGGCATCATTAAGGCTTCACAATACATATGGTTCAACAAGGTTCCCCAAGGGAGACTGATTAGCAAGGTTAGATCTCATGGAATACAGGGAGAACTAGCCATTTGGATACAGAACTGGCTCAAAGGTAGAAGACAGAGGGTGGTGGAGGAGGGTTGTTTTTCAGACTGGAGGCCTGTGACCAGTGGAGTGCCACAAGGATCAGTGCTGGGCCCTCTACTTTTTGTCATTTACATAAATGATTTGGATGTGAGCATAAGAGGTACAGTTAGTAAGCTTACAGATGACACCAAAATTGGAGATGTAGTGGACAGCAAAGAGGTTTACCTCAGATTATAACAGGATCTGG
>NW_025114299.1:0-1003 GCF_004010195.1 Chiloscyllium plagiosum
CTTAGCTTGAGAAATATTGCTGTGAATCATAAATATGTTGCTTTAGTAGATTAAAGAAACTAGCCTGAATTGTTCCTAAAACTGACCCTGACCCACGCTGAGACCGATATCATCGGCCATATCACCAACCTGATTACATTTAACATTCGTTGTGAGCACTGGAAGAGTGGGACTAGAAAATGAAACAATGACCCAAAATCCGGGGAACTATAGACGGTGAGCCTGATGTCAGTGGTGGGTAACTTGTTGGAGGGGATTCTGATGGACAGGATTTGCATACATTTGGGAAGGCAAGGGCTGATCGGGGGAGAGAACGTGACTTTCTGCCTGGGAAATCATGTCTCATTAATTTGGGTGAGTTTTATGAAGAGGTGGCAAAGATGATTGATGAAGGCAGTTTAGTAGACATTGTCTATATGGACTTCAGCAAGGTGTTCATAACATTCCGATTGATAAGCAGATTAGTAAGTTTAGGTTACAGGAGATGCGGAGAAAGCTAGTCAATTGGATTCACAACTGGCTTGAAGGTAGACGGTTAGGAGGCTTGCGGCCTGTAGTGTGCTGCAAGAAACATACTGAGTTCACTGCATTTCATCACTGATATCAAGGATTTCGGTGTGAACATCGGAGGCATAGTTAGTAAGTTTAAAGCTTACATCAGAAAGGTGGTGTAGTGGATTATCTCAGAGTACAACTAGACCACAGTTAGATGGGACAAAGGGGCAAGGAGTAGGAGATGAAGTTTAATTTAGATTAATGTGAGGTTTTGCATTTTGGAAAGACAATCAGGGCAGGAATTATACACTTAATGGTAAGGTCCTGGGGAGTGTTGTGGAACAAAGGGACATAGAGCTGAAGGTGCATTGTTCCTTGAAAGTGGAGTCGCAGGGAGACAGAGTGGGACAGAACACATTTGGCACATTTGCCTTAATCAGTCAGAGCATTGAGTATCGGAGTTGTGGTAGCATGCTGCATCTGTACAGGATGTTGGTGAGGCCACTTT
>NW_025114300.1:0-1003 GCF_004010195.1 Chiloscyllium plagiosum
CTGTTACACAGCAACAGGAGGCCATTCAGCCCCTCCTCCTCCAGCCCGTTACACTGGAACAGAAGGCCATTCAGCCCCTCCCCCTCCTCCAGCCTGTTACACAGCAACAGGAGGCCATTCAGCCCCTCCTCCTCCTGCCTGTTACACAGCAACAGGAGGCCATTCAGCTCCCTATTCCATCTCCCAGGCTCAAGGAAGAGGGAGCCCAGTCCCTCTGTCTCCCAGACCCAAGTGAGAGTGAGCCCAGACCCGAGGGAGAGTGAGCCCAATCCCACCCTCTCCCAGAGAGGAGGGAGAGTGAGCCACAGTCCCTCCCTCTCCCAGACTCGAGGGAGAGTGAGCCCTAGTCCCTCCGTGTCCCAGACTCAAGGGAGAGTGAGCCCCAGTCCCTCCCAGACTCGAGGGAGAGTGAGCCCAGTCCCTCCGTCTCCCAGACTCGAGGGAGAGTGAGCCCCAGTCCCTCCGTCTCCCAGACTCGAGGGAGAGTGAGCCCTAGTCCCTCCGTGTCCCAGACTCGAGGGAGAGTGAGCCCCAGTCCCTCCCAGACTCGAGGGAGTGAGACCCAGTCTCTCCCAGACTCGAGGGAGAGTGAGCCCCAGTCCCTCCCAGACTCGAGGGAGAGTGAACCCCAATCCCTCCGTCTCCCAGACTCGAGGGAGAGTCAGCCCCAGTCCCTCCCTCTCCCAGACTCGAGGGAGAGTGAGCCCAGTCCCTCTGTCTCCCAGACTCGAGGGAGCGTAAGCCCCAGTCACTCCCAGACTCGAGGGAGAGTGAGCCCCAGTTCCTCCCAGACTTGAGGGACAGTGAGCCCCAGTCCCTCCCAGACTCGAGGGAGAGTGAGCCCCAGTCCCTCCGTCTCCCAGACTCGAGGGAGAGTGAGCCGCAGTCCCTCCCAGACTCAAGGGAGAGTGAGCCCAGTCCCTCCGCCTCCCAGACTCGAGGGAGAGTGAGCCCCAGTCCCTCCCAGACTTGAGGGAGAGTGAGCCCCAGTCCCTCCCAGACT
>NW_025114301.1:0-1003 GCF_004010195.1 Chiloscyllium plagiosum
CTTCCAACTTCCTTGAATGTTGTTCACCATAATTATTCAGTGGGACAACATTAGACTGTTATTTTACCTGACTGTGAGACAGATCTCCCAATTTAAGTGAAAATCATCGGATGTTGTTCAAGCCGATGGATGGTTTGCGGGGAGATAATAGGACTAAAAGGGCAGCAGTCATTTAGTTAGGACGGTAATAGAGCACTCAGCCAGTGAGCAATTGTGGGGCAGATATGCAATCAATGCACTATCATGTTTAAATAAATATTAATGAGTTAATTATATCAGTACTGGTTGGGATAATCAGAAATAATAATATTCCTTTTATACTGAATTTTTTTTATGTGATGACATAAGTCGTCCAACAAGGCTTGTGCCATTCTGGATCGAACTTTGAGAATAGAAATTCGACATAAGTTTGAGGTGAATATGGAGCATCATTTAAATGACAGTGACCACTATATGGTTTAAATTTGACATCGTAAAAGAGAAAAAAATGATCAGCAAAAAGAGTTTTTACATTGGGACTAGCAGATTTTCTTAAACTATGGTAGATCTGGTGAAAATGCAGCTACTGAAAAGTATATCGGACTAATGTGAGGCGTTCAAAATGAACTACGAGAATAAAGGCTCATATTTGTACCCTTCAGGTGAAATGCAGGAGCAGCAAGCCCTGGGTTTCCGTGGAATAATTGTGATTCATTGTAAAAAAGAAAAGGAAAGGAGAGGTGGACAACAGATTCGATGGAAGCAAACAAATGGAAGACTGACAAGAATGTAAGAGGTGTGGGGGAGCATGAGACAACAATTTGGTGAGCTCAAACAAACCATGATAAAATGCTGGCTGTTAGGAGAAGACGGATTATGTGAAATTGAGGACTGCGATGCTCGGCATCAGAGTCGAGAGTGTGGTGCTGGAAAAGCACAGCAGGTCAGGCAGCTTCCAAGGAACAGGAGAATCCACGCTTTGGGCAGCACCCCTTTTTCAGGAATGGGGCTTGTGATCCGAGGA
>NW_025114302.1:0-1003 GCF_004010195.1 Chiloscyllium plagiosum
TACTAATCATACCTTCAACACAATTTTTGCATCTAATTGGTTAACTTTCCCTGGATTCCATGGGAGCTAACTGCTTTAAATGTTCATTTTTATGTTGTAACTCAATTAGTTCAGCTGAACTAAACATATTTCCATTATCACCTATTTACTCCAGTTTTGTCTCAACTATCTGATGGAACAATGTCTCTGACAATGCCACTTCTGCTTCCTTATTTTTACATTTGTGATCACTCCTGTTTCAGCTGGTGACATTGTGACCTTGTTGCCCCATAATCAGGAAAGATTCCAGGATGAGGCTCCCGATGCATTGCTTCAGTTGCCTATGTCTCCACTCGCTTTTCAACCAGAGCAGGCAGCATTTCTATCGGTGAATTAGTTATATACTTTGTAAGGACAAGTTGTATTCCTGGAGCTGACAATTTGTCCAATGCTCCTACCACAACATATCCACACTTTACTGGACATTCCATCCCCGCTTTACAAAATTGTGTGATATTTGTCTCAAATGAATTCACTTCAGCAGTACCTTTTCTGGAAATAGTCCTTCAGGAGTACATACCTTCTCATCTTTCAGCATTACAGACTGAGCATCCTGTGTCCTTTAATATTGCTTCCTCTTTATCTGCTACTCCTGACTTTCCCTTTGCAGGTATGTTTTATACGCGGATCTGGCACTTCCTCCGTAACCAACCTCCGATCAGCTTGTAGACTCTGATGCAGCTTTCTTGCCTCCACTGTGCTTTCTGTTACCGCTCCAATAAAACTCCCAGGCTTATCCTGTTTTCCGACATCTGTTTTTTTTTTTCCATAGCCCACAAACACAGTGATTTCCTGTGACCTAATTTATTGCAACGAAAACACCGGAGCTTTTTAGCTTCTTTGTCCCCTTCAAGGGTTTCCTTTTTACCCTGTGGTAAGTTATCCTTCTGATCTTCACTGAGATATACATATCCTTTTCACGTGAGGATACCTCTTTGCCCTAATTCCAATCCCTTGTGGACTG
>NW_025114303.1:0-1003 GCF_004010195.1 Chiloscyllium plagiosum
TTTTACTTACGATTCATGAGAAGTTACACAAAATACATCAGTTCCATCTGGAAGGTCTTATTGGATCTGAAAGACAGATTCAAAACCAGGACCACAACACAATCTAAAGTTATCATTAAAAAGTATGTGTTGTGGGCAGTACATCAGTAATCATATATTCAAGCACCAATGGACCATCAATCAGTGATTTTCTTAATGAAAGGTTCTGGTGAAAGGGATGATTGGACAGGTTACCTCCTTCCGACAGAACATTTTTCCTCCCTGAGGATATTGAAGTCCAGTGCTAATTTGCATATGATTAAGGTGACAGGAGAAACATTTAGATGGGGTCTGAGAGACAATTTTCTTACATGGAGGGTGGTTTGTGTTTGTGTAATGAACACCCTGAGGAAGTGGTAAGTGAGGTATAGTTACACCATTAAAAGATATATGGACAGGTACATGGATAGCAAAGGTTTAAAAGGATATGAACCAAATGCAGGGACCAGTTTAGGTTGGGAAACTTGGTTAGCATAAATGAGCTGCGTCGAAGGGTGTGTGTCTGTGCTGTATGACCCTGATATTTGCCAGTCAATCTCTGACCAATCAACTCTCCCCACAAAAGCTCAACTATTCCACTCACAATCCAGAAAACCTGAAGACCAGGCTGGGCTACTCTCACAGCTATACCTAACCACAAGGCTACTACAACCATCACTTCCCCAACACCAACCATAGAACCAGGCCCCAGGACTGAACAGACTTAACTGGATCCCAAACTCCCCCAAACATCTTACTACCCAAGAACAGGACCTGATTATTCCCCTGAACCAGACCCAAATACCCCCCAACCACTCAACGACTGTCAACTCGTCCCCAAGCAACTAATCACCATCCTACCACATCTGACTATTACCAGATTTAACCTTTCAATAATATATTTCCCTCAACCACTGATGAACCACTGACTCCCAATGTAAACCCCTGATCAACCCTTACGTCTCACTGTCCACCTAGCTGTTCA
>NW_025114304.1:0-1003 GCF_004010195.1 Chiloscyllium plagiosum
GGGGAACATGTCCCACAGCAGCAGCAGTGAGGGTAAACACAGACCAGAGCAGCAGCAGTGAGGGGAAACATGTCCCAGAGCAGCAGCAGTGAGGGGAAACATGTACCAGAGCAGCAGCAGTGAGGGGAAACATGTCTCAGAGCAGCAGCACTGCAGGGAAACATGTGCCAAAGCAGCAGCAGTGAGGGGAAACATGTCTCATAACAGCAGCACTGCAGGGAAACATGTGCCAAAGCAGCAGCAGTGAGGGGAAACATGTCTCAGAGCAGCAGCACTGCAGGGAAACATGTCCCAGAGCAGCACCAGTGAGGGGAAACATGTCCCAGAGCAGCAGCAGTGAGGGGAAACATGTCCCAGAGCAGGAGCACTGCAGGGAAACATGTCTCATAACAGCAGCAGTGAGGGGAAACATGTCCCACAGCAGCAGCAGTGAGTGGAAACACGTACCAGAGCAGCAGTGAGGGGAAACACGTCCCAGAGCAGAAGTGAGGGGAAACATGTCCCACAGCAGTAGCAGTGAGGGGAAACATGTCTCAGAGCAGCAGCAGTGAGGGGAAACATGTCCCAGAGCAGCAGCAGTGAGGGGAAACATGTCCCAGAGCAGCAGTGAGGGTAAACATGTCCCAGAGCAGCAGTGAGGGGGAAACATGTTCCAGAGCAGCAGTGAGGGGAAACATGTCCCAGAGCAGCAGTGAGGGGAAACATGTCCCAGAGCAGCAGCAGTGAGCAGAAACACATACCAGAGCAGCAGCAGTGAGGGAAACGTGTCCCAGAGCAGCAGCAGTGAGGGGAAACACATACCAGAGCAGCAGTGAGGGGAAACATGTTCCAGAGCAGCAGTGAGGGAAACATGTCCCAGAGCAGCAGCAGTGAGCAGAAACACATACTAGAGCAGCAGCAGTGAGGGAAACGTGTCCCAGAGCAGCAGCAGTGAGTGGAAAGATCTGAAAGAGCAGCAGTGAGGGGATATATGTCCCAGAGCAGCAGCACTGCAGGGAAATAT
>NW_025114305.1:0-1003 GCF_004010195.1 Chiloscyllium plagiosum
TTCCAGGGACACACTGCTCACACTGTTCCAGGGAATCACTGCTCACACTGTTCCAGGGGCTCACTGCCCACACTGTTCCAGGGGCTCACTGCACACACTGTTTCAGGGGCTCACTGCTCACATTGTTGCAGGGTATCACTTCTCACACTGTTCCAGGGCTCATTTGTCATACTGTTCCAGGGACCCACTTGCTCACACTGTTCCAGGGGCACACTGCTCGCACTGTTCCAGGGACACACTGCTCTCACTGTTCCAGGGACACACTGCTCACACTGTTCCAGGGGCTCACTGCTCACACTGTTCCATGGGCTCACTGCCCACACTGTTCCAGGGGCTCACTGCTCACACTGTTCATGGGGCTCACTGCTCACACTGTTCCAGGGACACACTGCACACACTTAACCAGGGCTCTCTGCTCTCACTGTTCCAGGGGCTCACTGCTCACACTGTTCCATGGGCTCACTGCCCACACTGTTCCAGGGGCTCCTCATTGCTCACACTGTTCCAGGGGCTCACTGCCCACACTGTTCTAGGGGCTCACTGCTCACACTGTTCGAGGGGCTCATTGCTCAAACTGTTCCAGGGGATCACTGCGTACACTGTTCCAGGAGCTCACTGCTCACACTGTTCCAGGGACACAGTCCTCACGCTGTTCCAGGGGCTCACTGCTCACACTGTTCCAGGGACACACTGCTCACACTGTTCCAGGGACACACTGCTCACACTGTTCCAGGGGCTCATTGCTCAAACTGTTCCAGGGGACACACTGCTCACACTGTTCGAGGGGCTCATTGCTCACACTGTTCCAGGGGCTCATTGCTCAAACTGTTCCAGAGCTCGCAGCCCACACTGTTCCAGGGACTCACTGCACACACTGCTCCAGGGACTCACTGCACACACTGTTCGAGGGGCTCATTGCGCACACTGTTCCAGGGACTCACTGCTCACACTGTTCCAGGGTCTCACTGCTCACACATTTCCAGGGACTCACTGCTCACACTGT
>NW_025114306.1:0-1003 GCF_004010195.1 Chiloscyllium plagiosum
CCCAGTCAGACAATCTTGCCATTTTACGGATTATTCTAGATAATACCCTTTAAAGGTCCTCTGTCGTCAATATATTCTTTTTGAGATTGGGACTCCGAACGATACAAAATACTCTAAGTGTAGTCTCACCAACGCTCGATGCAACTGGTGCACGACATCCTCTATCTTCCAATTACATTCACATGAATGTAAACCTAATTTTTACTTTCCCAGTGGCATACGTTCTTCCCAATACCTCTCGGTTTAAATTTTCTTATGAACTTACAGTGTGAGTTCTTTAGAAAAAGCTCATGAATATCCAACCATACGTTATCCAATGGTTCATCATTGGCTATGTCCACAAGAATCATCTTCAAACCATTCCAAACAATGTTTTCCACTTCTGGTTTTCCTTTCATCGGTACATTCTCACACTCCCCAGTTATGTTATTACCTTCTAAACATCTAGTAGCATGGTCTTTGTAATCGAGTCCAACAGATACCTGACTGTGGATGACAAGATAACTGGTCTGTAGTTCACCACTCTCCATCTTCATCCTTTCTTAAACTGTTGGATAATATTTATAACCTTTGCCTTATCCAGTTTGGCTAAATGACTTTCGGGAATGTGTCGGAAAATAAAGTCAAAATCCTCGCTGCAATCAACATGTCTAGTGCTGCTTCCGCTGAAATTCTTGTATGAAGTACACCTCGTCTGTCAGATTAATAAATACTCAATCCAGCTTTCTTTTCAAAGAAATGTGTCGGAAAATAAAGTGAAAATCCTCGATGCAATCAACATGTCTATTGCTGCTTCTTCTAAAATTCTTGTATGAAGTACACCTCGTCAGTCAGATTAATAAATACTCAATCCAGCTTTCTTTTCAAAGATGACCTCAACACTGATAGGAATGATCTTAGACCTTACTTACACAAGTCCCATGGTCACTTGGTATTTCTGGAAGAATTTCTGGACATTCTTCCATAAAGTTAGACGCAAAGAAACTGTTTCTTTTCCCTGCGA
>NW_025114307.1:0-1003 GCF_004010195.1 Chiloscyllium plagiosum
ATTCCCTCAGAGCCAGCTCTCAGAGTGTCAAGGTATCTAACCCACTTCTTTTTTATTTTCTTTCCTTTTTCCAAATTACGTGCACACTATCTCCTAACTGCAGTATTGCATATTTTCCCCCCAGCACCCATGTCGTGCACGTAAGAGACACAGTGGAAAACACAAGGCATTCGAATTTTTATTCAGTTTCCACCACCTGGAAGAAAAGAAACGCTAAAGTGGCCAGTGACATGCAGTGCCCTTCATATCAAAGGACAATGCTCTGTGATCAAACAGTGAATAGGAGGAAAGATTAAATCAAAATACACTTGGAGGGGGAAATAATGCACTCCACTCCCTGCGACGTCCACCTCTTCCTGAACAGCTCAAGTGTGTTGGTGGACAAACAGTGCTCCTACTGCAGAGACACCCGGGCTCTAACAACCACGGAAGAGGGGCAGGCAATTGGCCCGAATGACGCCCGCTGCCTGGAACTGTTTGGTGAAAAGACTAGGTCCCCTACAGTGTGTTAAAAGCCCCTTCGGCCCAACGAGTCCACATCGACTCTCCGAAGAGTAAACTACCAAGACCCATTTCCCTCTGACTGATGCATCTAACACTACAGGCAATTTATCATGGCCAATTAACCTGACCTGCACATCTTTGGACTGTGGGAGGAAACCGGAGCACCCGGGCGAAACCCACTCAAACACGGGGAGAATGTGCAATCTCCACACAAACAGTTGCTTGAGGCAGGAATTGAACCGGGTCTCTGGCGCTGTGAGGCAGCAGCGCTAACCACTGAGCTTCCGTGCATGTTTTTGGCTAGTTTGGCCATATTCAAGAGTAGACCCACGAGTAGGTCGTCAGACCTGTCCTCCCGCCTCCGTACCTGGTGCCCAAAGATCAGGAGCGTGGGACTGAAGTGCAACGAAAAACAGAGAAGGAGGTTTATCAGAAAATCAAAAATGGAGTGCAAACGCCCATAGCCAATATATAAATGGTCTCTGGACTTCCACAGCAC
>NW_025114308.1:0-1003 GCF_004010195.1 Chiloscyllium plagiosum
AGGCAGCAGTGCAAACCACTGGGCCACTGATGAATACTCCTAGAGTACCAAAAGAATCCGCCGACTTATAGAGAGTTTGGATAGAACTTATGTACATTGTTTAGAGTCAGACATTGAGCAAGATCACATAGTAACAACCAATCAGATCCCGCAAGATCCTCGTGCATTTTTGACTTAGTCTATCATAATTTCTTGTAGACAATCTGTTCTTGGAATCGTATTTGTCCTGTCTGGTGGTTAGGGTCAAACCGTTACTTCTGTGATCAATGGTTAGGTTCACATTGTTCCTTCTGCATTTGCAATTTTTTTCACCGGATTTATGTCAGTCTGTGGATCCTTGTTTGTTTTGAGTCACAAGTATCTGCCTGACTCAGTTCTGACCGAGTTAGCCAAGCAGAAGCCATTTTGTCCTACCTCCCATGTTAAAGTGGAGATTTGAGGCGGCCCAGGGAATCCCTCGTGGATTCAGACCTGTAAAGCCTCTCTCTTGGTTTGTCCTGGAGATCGTACTCTTTGGAAGCCTGGAATAAAACCCTCTTACAGTTTAGTTTAATTTTAGTCATCCCCTTTATTTACTGATAGCATCACTGTTGCAGCATAACACTGACACCTATAAGCTGAACTAACCAGGTTCTAATAACTCGGAGAATTGAGTACCAGCTCTTCCAGTGCCCCAGCAGGCTACTCTGATGTACTGATACAAAGTGGCTTCCTTCATACAAAAGTTTGCAAAAACATTGCATATTTTTAATTAGACAGATCAGTGAAAGACAATAATTTGTAAGGAAGAAAGGTTAATTGATAGATCTGTGTGCGCTTGACTGATCGCTCCTACAGACTTTGAACTATCCATCAGGTGGTTAAAAACCTACCCAGCTTGCTAGCGAGATAAACTCCTATCATAAAGAGATACCAGTCTGAGCTAATTGGAGAGTTCATAAAGTAACCTTGCACAACTCGCATGTCTGATATTTTTTATTTCAAAAATATACTTTATTCATAA
>NW_025114309.1:0-1003 GCF_004010195.1 Chiloscyllium plagiosum
GATGCTGTCCCTCCTCCTGTCTCTGGGACAGAGAGTGGCTGATGGTGTACCAATGTTTCATTTTAACCCTCCCTTCCGCGTTAGAATGTCTGCAGCCCCGCAGCTTAGGGCCGTGGGGATGACTCTCAGTGACTGAGGGTTACATTCGCATTCTCTTCATCTGGGACAGGTGTTAACTGCTGCCCGATTGCAGCATAGAAACCGATGTCACTGTTACAAAAGCCTTTCTGCAGGATTGCTGTGAAGATGGATTCTGAACAGCAAACATGCTGTACAAAAATGCCCTCACATGAATTTACCTAGGGTAGAGAATCCGGAGTACATTCTGTCTTTCCCAACAGACAACTCTCAGATAAATGATATTTTCAGGAAGTTCCCAAACAAACTTTCTGATTTCCAGCACTTGATGGAACTGACTGTGCCGATCAGAGCGAGCTTGAGAGCACATCCACACTTGCCTCCCCTCACACTGCCTGTCATTGGAGGGAAATAGCTGAATACTCTGCCGATGGGGTCCAAGCGAAAGGGATAAACAGCACTGTCCCGTGAACAAGGAGACGGAATAAGAAGGTGATATTCTTGAAACTTTTTGGAGCTTAGAAATCCGAGAGCAAAGTGTAATGTAGTTAGATCTGAGCGACTTTGAGCTGGTTTGGTGCTGGAAACGTAAGAATGTCGCCTGATCATTGCTTCGTAGCTTGAGTTGATACTGGCATGTGAGAATGTCTTACTTCGGGTCGCCATCGAGCCTTGGTTGTTTGATTTCACTTTGCCCGGTCGTCCTATCAACTGTTTGATAAAAACAAGGTGTAAATCATGAAAGTTGCACCCCTTGAAATAACGTTGAGTTCAGGGGTAATAAGTGTCATGGTAGTGGGCATTGCACAGTACCACATGCGGTGAAAGTGAAACAAGTGTTTCAGGATGTTGACCCACAAAATCCCACTCTGAATAGTTCCACCATCTGGATGTTTGCACAGTTATGGGTTTGAACCTTTAAGAA
>NW_025114310.1:0-1003 GCF_004010195.1 Chiloscyllium plagiosum
CTTACTGGGTCGCCGCCATCTTGGATCCCCCAAGTCCACACTCTTACTCTGAAGAGTAACTCATTCCCCTACCCTAGTACTCTACATTTACCCCTGACTAATGCACCAAACCTACACAGCCCTGAACACTGGGCAAGAGAGCATAGCCAATTGACTTAACCTGCACATCTTTTTGGATTGTGGGAGGAAACCAGAGCACCTGGAGGAAATCCACACAGACACTGGAAGACTGCAAGCTCCACACGGTTGCCCAAGGCTAGAAACAAACTCTGGTTCCTGGCACTGTGAGGCAGCAGTGCTTGCCACTGTGCTTTCTCTGAATCAGAAGATTTACAGGACTTGAACCTGGAAAAATTCAAGGCTAACAACATTTTTGACCTGAAGCATAATAGTCTTTTGGGCACTTGCTTTTTAAATCTTGCAGTTTGTCAAATTTAACCTGCCCCTTTTTTTTAATGGACATATTATCTCCTGGCTGCCTTTTCCTAAGAAGGCAAGGATGTTAGCTCTGGTATCCTGGTTAATGTTAATTACTGCACATTTTACCATCTGGTGATCATGACCATAGCTGTGGAAACCTGCTGGTCACAAAACTGACTGCAACATTTCTATAGTGGTATCCTAGTTCCAAACATCTTCAATGGTACATCAATGACCCAAACACAAGATCAGAAGTGGGGATGATCATGTCATGTCCAGTACCATTTGCAGTTACTAATACTGAAGGCTGGGTCAAGAAGCATACTCAAAGCAGTGCTAGAGTCTTGATAGTTGAGGGTTATGGGCAATGTGTAGGAAAGGAGTTGATACATGATCAGCTAAGATTTTTATCAAATGGCCTATGTTTGGGCTGCTGTGAATTATCATTATCAGACCTGAATAATGTCTAAGCTTGGTAAGTAATGTTTATGTCAAGTATGAGATAATGATGAATTTACAACTAGATGATCTAACCATCTCCATTTGAAATTCAACAACTTTGTTAAATTTCCCCACTCTCAAC
>NW_025114311.1:0-1003 GCF_004010195.1 Chiloscyllium plagiosum
AGGTATCAGGCTTCAGGAGATTACAGAGGTAGGCATGGTGTCAGGCTGGAGGAGATTATAGAGAGAGGGAAGGTATCAGGCTGCAGGTGATTACAGATGTAGGGAAGGTATCAGGTTGCAGGAGATTACAGAGATGGGGAAGGTATCAGGCTGTAGGTGATTACAGAGATGGGGAAATTATCAGGCTGGAGGAGATTACAGAGATGGGGAATGTGTCAGGCTGCAGGAGATTACAGAGGTGGTGAAAGTGTCAGGCTGCAGGAGATTACAGAGATAGGGAAGGTATCAGACTGCAGGTGATTACAGAGATAGGGAAGGTATCAGGCTGCAGGAGATTACAGAGAGTGGGGAGGTATCAGGCTGTAGGTACTTACAGAGAGTGGGAAGGTATCAGGGTGCAGGAGATTACAGAGAGTGGGGAGGTATCAGACTGCAGGTGATTACAGAGGTGGGGAAGGTATCAGGCTGCAGGAGATTACAGAGATTGGGGAGGTATCAGGCTGCAGGAGATTACAGAGGTGGGGAAGGTATCAGGCTGCAGGAGATTATAGAGATAGGGGAGGTATCAGGCTGCAGGAGATTACAGAGGTGGGGAAGGTATCAGGCTGCAGGTGATTACAGAAAGAGGGAAGGTATCAGGCTGCACGAGATTACAGAGGTGGGGGAGGTATCAGGCTGCAGTGGATTACAGAGAGAGGGAAGGTATCAGGCTGCTGGTGATTACAGAGATGGGGAACGTATCAGGCTGCAGGAGATTACAGAGATAGGGAAAGTATCAGGCTGCAGGAGATTACAGAGATGGGGGAGGTATCAGGCTACAGGAGATTTCAGAGAGAGGGGAGGTATCAGACTGCAGGAGATTACACAGATGGGGAGGTTAACAGGCTGCAGGAGATTACTGAGAGAGGGGGGGTATCAGGCTGCAGGAGATTACAGAGATAGGGAAAGTATCAGGCTGCAGGAGATTACCGAGATAGGGGAGGTATCAGGTTGCAGGAGATCA
>NW_025114312.1:0-1003 GCF_004010195.1 Chiloscyllium plagiosum
ACTCACTGAGAATGGATTGCTTCAGATGACTGCTCTCTTTTGGTTGCTTCGGATGAATTTTCTTTTGTGCATATTTAATTCCTTTTTCAGTTTTGCTTTTGTTGTTCCACTTTCTACTAATTGTTGCTCATTGCTGACAGCACTTTACACTGGCTTTACACCTCCAATCTCATTCACTTTGCCCCTCAGATGGAGTCATTCCTTGCCCATTAGGAAAGGAGTGTTATCATATTGCTGCTCCTCCTTCTCCTTTGGGTCCATTCCTCACGTGGACTCCTCATTCTGTTCTCTGCTGCTCCTAATGTTGACTCCCAGCTACATGCATTTATTCATCAATTAAATTATTTTTATAAGTGGATATTTCACTGCATACTTTAACTGGTCTCTGAGACTATTCTGCATCACCACATAAATAAATGCATTTATGCAGCAACTTAAGTCTCGCAGAAGAAATGTGATTAGTTCAAAGAGATAAAAATCATCCAAATAATAACCAACATTGAAGAAATATAAAATATACACCAACCAGAGAAGTATGAAGCTGACAGCTACAGCAAAGAGTAAAGTCACAGATTTCTTTCTGCTCTCTATCTAGGGGTCATTCTCTATTTTTCTTTGACTCCTCAGTCCCTTACATGCCTTAAGTGCCTGAAAAATGTGTCTCGTACTTCCATAAAAATGTTTTGTGGCTCTCACTGTCTCCATGGAGCTCACTGTGAACTGACTCTGGATGAACCCTGTTTGCTTGTGGCTTCGTATTGAGGGGTGTGATAAATCAAAATGATATTTACATCATCATGAAGAATTGTTTCCATCTGCAAAATAGCTCCCAAACCTCTGCCTCAGTTCATATTTGGTGAAACAGTCATTTTTTCGGTTGTTATATCTGGACCTTTGTAACAAGCATCATATCGGCTGGAGACCAGATTATAAACTCCATACCTTTACTTTGTCCAAATGTCTTCCTCCTTCCTGCTTTGCATATCCCAGCAAATTCCAATAT
>NW_025114313.1:0-1003 GCF_004010195.1 Chiloscyllium plagiosum
TGCGCTTTTCCAGCTACACATTTTTCAGCTCTGTTCTCCAGCATCTGCAGTCCTCAATTTCTCCTATTACACTGACATTTGCCCATCTGAGTTGGCCTGTATTCAATCACCTTCACATTCTTAAATTCATTATTCTTGACCTTTGCTGGGACCGTAGAAATAGTGTGTTTCATGGAAGGTAAAGGTGGACAAAATATAGAAGCAATGGTTGGCCTAGGCTTTCAATTGGGTGCATTAGTTTAAAGTTTCCAAAACATCCATCCCCAGGAACAGGAGATAATTTAGATTCTTTCCACAAGTAAAAATAAAAAGTATTTGTATTGGCCATGAAATTAATGGTGGTGAGCTCATTTTTCATAAACATCAAGTTGCATGATGATACAGTGTTGAAGCACATTGATGTGAACTGAATGTACAGTTGCACCATGGCAATCAGTTCCCAATCTGCATCATGTAATTACAGGAGGTGCAGAACCAAATGTGGGGGTCTCTGGTTCATCAGACCCTTCCTGGAGCACTCACTCCCAGAGCAGACAGCTCTTTGTGCTTTGGAAAATGGGGGTAGGAGGAGCTTTAAAATGAGAGAGAAGCACAAGTGACAAACTCCAAAAAATAAAGAGAGTAATACTGACTTGTCAAGGAAGATGAATTGAATCAAAATATTCTTGACAGGGAAATTAAAAAAAAACAATGTTTTATTTCTCACAGAAATAGGCTGCACAAACATTATTTTGTAATTTATCTCAGTTGGATATTGCTCAGTATCTTTAACCACATTACTGAAAGCCAGAGGCTAGACTCTCAATTTAGTGAAGTTATTATGACTTCACTTCCACGGAGACGGTGTCAGTTCAGAAAATAGAAAAGCAGGAACAAAGCAAAACAAAATGACAGAGGTTTCAGTAATCTGGAGTCAATACCTGTTCTCCACATGAACATGGACAAAAGACTATGGTAAAGACAATGGGCAGAAAATAACTCTGGAAGAGGGTGATGAGGATGG
>NW_025114314.1:0-1003 GCF_004010195.1 Chiloscyllium plagiosum
GTTTGTCAGAGAGTGTCACAGACTGTTTCAGATGTGCTACAAAGTGTCACAGTATTCAGACAGTGTCAGAGAGTGTCACAGTCTGTCTCAGAGAGTGTCATAGTGTGTTGGAGAGTGTCAGAGTGTCACATTGTGTCGCTGCCTGTGTCAGAGTGTCACAGCGTGTTTCAGAGAGTGTCAGAGAGTGTCACATTGTGTCCCAGTCTGTCAGAGAGTGTCATAGTGTGTCTCTGCCTGTGTCAGAGAATGTCACAGTGTGTTTCAGAGAATGTCAGAGAGTGTCACAGTGTGTCTCAGAGAGTGTCACAGTCTCTCAGAGAGTGTTTCAGTGTGTCACAGTCTATCAGAGAGTGTCGCAGTGTGCCTCAGAGCGAGTCAGAGAATGTCACAGTGTATCTCAATGGATGACAGTCTGTCAGAGTGTGTCACAGTGTGTCACAGAGAGGGGCAGAGAGTGACATAGTGTGTCTCATCGAGTGCCACAGTATGTCATACTGTGCCTCAGAGAGTGTCAGAGAGAGTCAGTGTGTGTCACAGTGTGTCTCAGAGAGAGTCAGTGAGTGTCGCAATGTGTCTCAGAGAGCGGCAGAGTGTGTCAGAGTGTGTCACAGTATGTCATACTGTGCCTCAGAGAGAGTCAAAGAGTCAGTGAGTATTACAGTGTGTCTCAGAGAGATTCAGAGAGTGTCATAGTCTATCTCATAGAGTGTCACAGTGTGCCTCAAGTAGTCAGAGAGTGTCGCAGTGTCGCAGAAAATGTCACCGTGTGTCAGAGAGTGTCACAGTAGGCCAGAGAGTGTGAGAAAGAGTCGGAAAATGTCACAGTGCGCCTCAGAGAGTGACCGAGTGTGTTTCAGAGAGTGTCTCAATGTGTCACAGTCTGTCAGAGAGTGTCACAGTGTGTCTCAGAGAGTGTCACAGTCTGTCACAATCTCTGACAGCGTTTCAGTATGTCACAGTCTGTCAGAGTGTGTCACAGTGTGTCTCTGCCGGTGTCAGAGAG
>NW_025114315.1:0-1003 GCF_004010195.1 Chiloscyllium plagiosum
AGATGAGACGTCTTCGGTTATAAATCAAATAGGATCATTTGATGCTCAGAATATTCAAGCTTAATTGTGTCAAGGGAAAGGCGAACAAACTCTCAAGACTACAAAGTGATTGAGACACTGAGGTCAACAGTTAGCTGCATGTGTGATACAGAATTAAACTTTCTCCAAGGTACCTGAATACTGGAATGTGATGACTTTGTGACAGTGGGGAGTATATTTTTGCCATGTGCTTTGAAAACTTTCAAATTATGTTATATGTGAAGAGCAGAGGTACTTCCTCATTCTTGTTGTTTCCTTGAGTAAGACTCTCCTGTTTCATTGCTAACACCAAGTAGGCAGAATTGGACACTTATCTTTCAATGAAAGGCTACCATGTTAAATGAGAAGATGAAATAAACATGATCCAGATTGCTGCTTTGAATCTGAATTGTCCAGAAGAAACATCATTCGCGTTCATATTAGATCATTTCTGAGGTAAATGAAATAAGGATATGACAGGAAAGGTTAATGTGAAATAAAACTGAAATGAGGCAGACAAAATGTGAGTGGACTCGTTTACAATACAACACAGATTAATGGAATCCAATCTCCCTCATTCAATACTGCCTATTGATGTTTTAGGAATCTTGCTTTATTTCTGTGGATGCTGCAATGTTATACCTTTTTGAACAAATTAATATTAAACCAACATCAAGTTGAAGATTAAAAATCTTGTCTCAATATTATGGTAATCCAAAAGAAAACAATGCCCAATGGAAAATAAGCCGATATTGCTATTCATATTTTCACTCAAACAAACATTGTTCACACAAACCATTCGATGGAAGCTTTCTCCTCAATACTGCCCCATGAAAGCAGGTGGGTATGGAGCTGTCTTCGAGATTGTCATCAAGTCATTTTCAAAGTAAAGACTCTGCTGATTGAAATCAGTGGATATTTTACTGCGTAAATGAACTGTCCCCTGAACTTTGACTGAGTTACTCCATAAATAAATGCATTTGTG
>NW_025114316.1:0-1003 GCF_004010195.1 Chiloscyllium plagiosum
GGAGAAACACCTCACCCTAATCAACCTCTCCCTATAGCTCAAACCTCCAGTTCTGGAACATCTGTGTCTAAATCATTTCTGCAGAAAACCGAGTTGCATGCAGTATTTTTAAAGTGGTCTCACCAACATCCTGTACAGATGCAACATACCATCACAACCCCTATACACAATGCTCTGACTGTTTAAGGGAGATGTGCCAAATGTGTTCTGTCCCACTCTGTCTACCTGCGACTCCACGTTCAAGGAACAATGTACCTGCAGCCCTATCCCTTTGTTTCACAACACGCCCCAGGACCTTACCATCAAGTGTATAATTCCTGCCCTGGTTTGCATTCTCAAAATGCAAAACCTCGTATTTATCTAAATTAAACTTCATCTGTCACTCTTTGCCCTTTTGTCCCATCTACTTGTGGTCTTGTTGTACTCTGAGATAATCTACTACACTGCCTTTCTGATGTAATCTGTAAACTTAGTAACAGTGGCCCCAATATTCACATCTAAATCCTTTACATAAATGATGAAATGCAGTGAACTCAGTACTGCTGCTCACAAGCCTCCAGTCTGAAAAATACCCCTCTTCCTTCAAGCCAATTGTGACTATTTTCCTCTCTATCCCCTGTGACCGAACCTTACTCATTCGTCTACCAATCAGAATGAAATACTTGCTATGAAGAGGGGCTGAGTAGGTTAGGTTTATTTTCACTGGAAAAAAAGAGATTGTGGGGGGACTTGATTGAGGTTTACAAAATCATGAAGGGTATAGACAGAGACAAGCTTTTTCCCAGAGTGAAGGATTCAATAACGAGAGGTCGTGCATTCACGATGAGAGGTGGAAAGTTTAAGGGGGATACACACGGTAAGTACTTCACACAGAGGGTGGTGGGCATTTTGAACGTTTTGCTAGCAGAGGTGGTAGAGGCAGACACGGTAGATTCATTTAAGAAGAGTCTGGACAGATGCATGAGTAGGTGGGAGCAGAGGGGTACATATGCTAAGGAATTGA
>NW_025114317.1:0-1003 GCF_004010195.1 Chiloscyllium plagiosum
TGGAACAATACATTGGTCTGGCCACACTTAGAACACTGTGTAAATTTCTGGTCGCCACATCACCAAACGGATGTGGACGCTTTGGAGAGGGCGCGTAAAAGGTTTAAGCGGATGTTGCCTCGTATGGAAGGTGCAATCTAGGAAGAGAGGTTGAGTAGGTTAGGTTTGTTTTCATTAGAAAAAAGGAGTTTGAGGGGGACCTTTTTGAGGTTTACAAAATCATGAAGGTACAGACAGGGTGGATAGAGAAAAGTTTTATTTCCCAGTTGAAGGATTAAATACCGAGAGGTCATGCTTTCAAGGTGAGAGGTGAAAAGTTTAAGAGGGATACACGCAGCAACTACTTGACACAGCGGGTGGTGGTTGTCTGGAACGCGTTCCCAGCAGAGACGGGAGCGGTAATCACGGTAGATACATTTAAGATGCGTCTGGACAGATGCATGAGTAGGTGGGGAGCAGAGGGACACAGATGCTTAGGAATTGGGTGACAGATTTAAACAGTAGATTTGGATCGGCTCAGGCTTGAATGGATGAAGGGCCTGTTCCTTGTCTGTACATTTTCTTCAGTCTTTCTTCTTAAATTATGCCAATTTCATTACAAAATTTACGAGGTCTAAGTGCCTGAAGTGAATCGATGCTGAAACACTAGTCAAAACAAATCTGAGTGATGGCTTTTGTGTGGTAGCGTGGTCGAGCGTCTAATATGCTGGATTTTAAGCTTCACTTTCTATCGAATCGTGGCTTCAACTACCAGCATCGTAAGTGAGCTCCTGTGTGGAGATGTATGTGAGCGCAGTGCGCATGCGTGGATGCCTTTTAATTTGAGTATTTGCAGCTCCTCAGTATGCTTATCCTCTCGGTGATAAAATCAGCGACCGTCTCTGAAAACAACACAAGTTCCTGCTGTCCGACGTATCCTCATATCCCGTCGATACCATTGGTTTTGGATATCTGCGTTGCCAGTTTCTGAATCTCAAATGGTCAGCGCAGTTGGCTGAAATGT
>NW_025114318.1:0-1003 GCF_004010195.1 Chiloscyllium plagiosum
ACTCTCTGTAGACCGGGCGCTGTTTGAATACTCTGTAGACTGGGCGCTGTTTGAATACACTCTGGAGACCGGGCCCTGTTTGAATACTCCCTGTAGACCGGGCTCTGTTTGAATACTCTCTGCAGACCGGGCCTTGTTTGAATACTCTCTGTCGACCGGGCGCTGTTTGAATACTTTCTGTAGACTGGGCGCTGTATGAATACTCTCTGTAGACCGGGCGCTGTTTGAATACTCTCTGTAGACTGGGCGCTGTACGAATACTCTCTGTAGACCGATCGCTGTTTGAATACTCTCTGTCGACCGGGCGCTGTTTGAATACTCTCTGTAGACTGGGCGCTGTATGAATACTCTCTGTAGACCGATCGCTGTTTGAATACTCTCTGCAGACCGGACGTTGTTTGAATACTCCCTGTAGACCGGGCTCTGTTTGAATACTCTCTGTAGCCCGGGCTCTGTTTGAATACTCTCTGTAGACCGGGCGCTGTTTGAATACTCCCTGTAGACTGCGCTCTGTTTGAATACTCCCTGTAGACCGGGCTCTGTTTGAATACAATCTATTGACCGGGCTCTGTTTGAATACTTTCTGTAGACCGGGTGCTGTTTGAATATAATCTATTGACCGGGCTCTGTTTGAATACTTTCTGTAGACCGGGCCCTGTTTGAATACACTCTGGAGACCGGGCCCTGTTTGAATACTCCGTGTAGACCGGGCAGTGTTTGAATACTCCCTGTAGACCGGGCGCTGTTTGAATACTCTCTGTAGACCAGGCGCTGTTTGAATACTCTCTGTAGTCCCGGCCCTGTTTGAATACTCTCTGTAGAACAGGCGCTGCTTGAATACTCCCTGTAGACCGGGCACCGTTTGAATACTCTCTGTAGACCGGGCGCTGTTTGAATACTCCCTGTAGACTGGACGCTGTATGAATACTCTCTGTATACCGGGCGCTGTTTGAATACTCCCTGTAGACTCGACGCTGGTTGAATACTCCCTGTAGACTGGGCG
>NW_025114319.1:0-1003 GCF_004010195.1 Chiloscyllium plagiosum
AAGGACACCCGGGCTCTTTCACCTTTTTTTTTTACAGACCCAGCAAGCCCCCATCCCTCCCACCTTCCGACCACTCTAAGGAAGGATCCCCTGTTTATTTTTTCTTTTTTTTTTCTAACACTCATGGTTATTATTTTTTTTCTTTTTTTTTCTAATTTTTTTTTTCTTGGCGCCCACCTCTAATGTCCCATTTTTTTTTTTAATTTTTTTTTAAATTTAACCCCCACACTACCACCTAAGTGCGGTAGTGCTTATTTTATCCCCAGCCCCCATGGTGTGTGTGCGCAGGTGTGAGACACAGTGAAAGACACAAAGTGCACGAATCTTTATTCAAATTCCACCACCAGGAAGATAGGAAAACACCCGAGTTGCCAGTGACAAACACTGCCCTTCACATCAAAGGGCATTGCTGTGTGATCAAAACAGTGAAGGGGAGGGTAGGGACTAAATCAAAATAGAGTTGGAGGGAGAAATGATGCACACCACTCCTTGTGGCACCCACCTCTCCCTGAACAACTCCAGGGTGTTGGTCGATACCGCGTGCTCCTTTTCCAAAGACACACGGGCTCTTTCACCTTTTTTTTTTACAAACCCAGCAAGCCCCCATCCCTCCCACCTTCCGACCACTCTAAGGAAGGATCCCCTGTTTATTTTTTATTTTTTTTCTAACACTCATGGTTGTTATTTTTTTTTCTTTTTTTTTCTAATTTTTTTTTTCTTGGCGCCCACCTCAAATGTCCCATTTATTTATTTTTATTTTTTTAAAATTTAACCCCCACACTACCACCTAAGTGCGGTAGTGCTTATTTTATCCCCAGCACCCATGGTGTGTGTGTGCAGGTGTGAGACACAGTGAAAGACACAAAGTGCACGAATCTTTATTCAAATTACACCACCGGGAAGATAGGAAAACACCGGGTGGCCAGTGACAAACACTGCCCTTCACCTCAAAGGAGAGTGCTGTGTGATCAAAACAGTGAAGGGGGAGGGTAGGGAGGTCTCC
>NW_025114320.1:0-1003 GCF_004010195.1 Chiloscyllium plagiosum
TACAAATCTTCTCACAAGCGTTGAAGATTACTATAGTTGTTATGGGGGATTTCAACATGCAGGTGGACTTTGAGAATCAGAATGGTACTGGATCCCAAGAAAGGGAGTTTGTGGAATGCCTCCGAGATGGATTCTTAGAACAGCTTGTGCTGGAGCCAACCCAGGGAGAAAGCAAATCTGATCTGATGTTGTGCAACTAACGGGATTTGATCAGGGACATCGAAGTAAAGGAACCATTAGAAGGTAATGACAACCAAACAATAAGCTTTAATCTGTAGTTTGAAAGGGAGAGGGTAGAATCGGAAGTGACAATGTTTCAGTTGAATAAGGGGAACTATGGAGCTATGAGGGAGGAACTGGCAAAAGTTCAAGGGTGCAATACCCTAGCAGGGATGGCAGTGGAACAACAATGGTAGCTCTTTCTGGGTATAATGCAGAAGATGCAGGATGAATTAATTCCAGAAAGGAAGAAAGATCCGAAGGGGAGGCAGGGGTGGCCATGGCTGATGAGGGAAGTTAAGGACCATATAAAGTCATAAGGGAAAAAAGTATAACATAGCAAAGATGTGATGGAAATCCGAGAACTGAGAAGCTTTTAAAGAACAACAGTGGATAACTAAAAAGGAAGTACGCAAAGAAAAATAAAAAGATACGAAGATAAACTGTCCAAAGATATTAAGAAGGATAGTAAAGGCTTTTTTAGTTATGTGAAAGGAAAGAAAATGTTTAAGAGCAGAAACAGGGGAATATATTACGGGGAACAAAGAAATGGTAGAAGGGTTGAATTGGTACTTTAGGCCTGTCTCCACTGGGGAAGATACGAGCAATCTCCCAGATGTAACAATGGCTGAAGGACCTGAACTGAAGAGATTTATATTAGGCTGGAAATGGTGTTGGCCGTTAGGTCTGAAGGCTGATAAGTCCCCGGTACCTAATGGCCTGCATCCCAGTGTACTGAACGAAGTGGCTTTAGAAATCGTGGATGCATTGGTGACCATTTTCC
>NW_025114321.1:0-1003 GCF_004010195.1 Chiloscyllium plagiosum
TTGCGGCAAATGCATGAACTGGAAAGCATCATTGACCATGTGCGAGGAGAAAATGCCTCGCCACTGACTCAATCTTCTCTTTCGCAATTGTCTGAGTCTGAACGAAACACGTCATAACCATAGTGTCATCCTTCACCGCGTTCTGTGCTTTCAACCACATATCGCCATCGTCACCATCGTCACTTGCACCTCATTAACATCATTAACTCTTCCACGTCTCCGCTCTTCTGCAGCTCAAACACTCAGCCATTCGTTGGATTAAACGGTGGTAACACACTTCCATCCGCCCTCTCATATTCCCCCTCTGCTCTGGCCTAACTTCCTCTGCCTTTATTCAAGGGTCGACTTGCGTTCTGTTCAGTGTTTCATTGTTCTTTACCTGAATAGTATTTTCCAAGGACAGAACACTCCACAAAATCATTTTTTTTTAAATAAATGCCGTTTCAATCAACTTTCTTTTGCAATTTTTAAATATATATGCGCACACGCATACATGCAAGTATGCCCACATATTTATATGCAGTATATATGTTCACATACACAAACACACATACACACACACACATATATATATATATATATAGATAGATATATATATATATGAGTGTGTGTATGTGGACAATATTAGGAATGGATTGCCGGACATTTGAAATTTCTTTCTGTAGAATATGAGTGGTAAGGGTCTTCAATAATGTCCCAGATATCCAAATCTGCGGGAAGTGCACCCAACTCCAGCTCCTCGGCAACTGCGTTCGGGAACTGTAGCTTGAGGTCAGGTCATTTGGAGTCTGAGTGGAATTGAGCAAAGTTATAGGGAGGCAGTAACACTTCAGGTACAAAAATAGATAGATGGGATCCAATCTGGAGCCGAAACGCTAACAGGCAGACAGTGCAGGCATCTGAAGTGGCCGTGCCCCTCAGTAATATGTATACCATATTTGTTATTTTTGGGTGGGATGACTTCCGAGGCGAAAGCCATAGGGTATAGTTCTTTGGCACAGAG
>NW_025114322.1:0-780 GCF_004010195.1 Chiloscyllium plagiosum
GATCTGAAAAGTGACTACAGAGAATTAGTTTAGAAGCTGAAGACCAGGACGAGTAGAGAAGTGATCTCAGGTTTGCTACCAGTGCCACGAGCTAGTTAGATGAGGAACAGTCAGCGAATGCAGCTTTACACGTGGCTGCGAGGCAGGTGCAGGAGGGAGGACTTCAGACACCTAGACAATCGGGATACCTTCTGGGTAAGGTGGGACCTGTACATGAAGGATGGGTTGCATCTGAACTGTAGTGGCACAAATGGCCTGTTTGTGAGTTTTGCTCGTGGGATTCTGGCGGGTTTAAACGAGTTTGGCAAGTGGGTAGGAATAAGACCACATGTCTGAGAGTGGGTGAGTTGCAGCCGGGACAATGACAGGATATATTGAATCTATCAGGAAGGTTTCTCACGCGATGAAACAAAGGGATCGGTTAAAGTGCGTCTGCTTTAATGCAAGTACTGTCCGAAATAAGAGTGACGAACTTAGAGCATGGATCCGTACTTGGGACAACGATGTCGTGGCCATAATGGAGACGTAGGTTTCACAGGGGCAGGGATGGCTGCTTGATTTCCCAGGGTTTAGAACGTCTAAAAGCGTTTCGGCGCAGCACGGTGGCCCAATGACTAGCACTACTGCCTCACAGCGCCAGAGAACCGGGTTCAATTCCCATGTCAGGGAACTGCCAGTGCGGATTTTGCAAACTTTCCCTGTGGATTTCCTTCGGGTGCTCCGGTTTCCTCCCATAATTCAAAGATGTACAGATTAGGTGAATTGGCCATGCTAAATTGT
>NW_025114322.1:793-1003 GCF_004010195.1 Chiloscyllium plagiosum
AAGTTGAAACTTTATTGCTGGAACAGCACAGCAGGTCAGGCAGCATCCAGGGAACAGGAGATTCGACGTTTCGGGCACAGGCCCTTCTTCAAGAATGCTCTATGGAGTGTTGGTGTGGACTTGTTGGGCCGAAGGGCCTGTTTCCAAAATGTAAGTAATCTAATCTAACCTAAAAATGAACAGGGTGGCTGGAAAATGAGGAGGGAGTGG
>NW_025114323.1:0-1003 GCF_004010195.1 Chiloscyllium plagiosum
ATCATTGCAAGAAACTATTAAAGGGAAGAATTGCCCTCGCACTTACCTGAATATGTGAATTTTGAGCAGTGCAACAGGTTATGGAAGAATTGGTGCAGTCTAACGTTAAGTGGGAGAACTGTGGCAGGACAACACTTGATGGGAGAATTAGAGTAGTGACCCCGTAATTAGGGCAAGGGTATTCCATTAATTCTCAGACAATCCTTGAGCACTATCTGACGAATCACTCGCTCAGCAATGAACCTCAGATAATAAGATACTTCTTCACTACTGCCCCTCTGAAAATAAACCACTCCGTCAGGACTAACCCGCTGACAGTTGCAACACCTCAATGCTGTCATGTAACAGCCCTCAATTCTGACCTCATTACACTGATACACTGACAAAGTACCTTTGGAACAGAGGGTCAATACTCAGTCGATGCTTCTTTGTAAAGGCGTCGCAAAGGAAGGAGTGCTGCACAATCAGAGGGTGAGAACAGAGGCATTACTGAAGCACTGCCAGAGGATTAGTACGGACAGAACTCTTCTTTTTCATGGCACCAATGACACAATCCATAAATTCTGACCTTTTGATAAAGAGAAACTGCATCAGACTGACCATCAGGCAATGAGGCATTCTTTCACTACTGATCCTCGAAGAAAGTAGGAATGTCCGAAGTCTGAAATTGCAGTGCGCTCTCAGTACTGATCCTATTATCGATCTGCAAGACCCATAGGGCGGATGCCCAAATCGTGAGGATTTCCTTTAATTCCCCAGTGCCGAACACAAATACTGAAAATAAGTCCCTTGCTCAATTCTGACCGTCTGAAAAGGAATTACTCGCTCAGCACGAACTCTCTGACAGTGCTTCAGTACCACCTCTCTCTTCACCCTCTAATCATGACGCAGCCCTGAATTCTGATCTCACTGCACTGAGGCACTGAGTGAGTGAATTAGCAACAGAGGTTGAATACACTGCCACTGCCCTTTTGTAATGGGGTTAAAACTGAGGGATTGTTCC
>NW_025114324.1:0-1003 GCF_004010195.1 Chiloscyllium plagiosum
ATGGCAGCACAGTGAGCACGGGCTGTGTCCTGGAATGATGACAGCACGGTGAGTACGGGCTGGGTCCTGGAGTGATGACAGCACAGTGAGCACGTGCTGTGTCCTGGAGTGATGGCAGCACAGTCAGCACGGGCTGTGTCCTGGAGTGATGACAGCACGGTGAGTACAGGCTGGGTCCTGGAGTGATGACAGCACAGTGAGCACGGGCTGTGTCCTGGAGTGATGGCAGCACAGTGAGCACGGGCTGGGTCCTGGAGGAATGGCAGCACAATGAGCACGGTCTGGGTCCTGGAGCGATCTCAGCACAGTGAGCCTGGGCTGGGTCCTGGAGTGATGACAGCAGAGTGAGCACGGGCTGGGTCCAGGAGTGATGGCAGCACATGAGGACCAGATGGCTGGTGGAGTGATGACAGCAAAGTGAGCATGGGCTGGGTCCTGGAACGATGGCAGCACAGTGAGCTGGGGCTAGGTCCTGCAGCAATGGCAGCAAAGTGAGCTCAGGCTGGTTCCGGCAGCGATGGCAGCAGAGTGCGCACAGGCTGGGTCATGGAGTGATGGCAACACACTGAGCAAGGGCTGGGTCCTGGAGCAATGGCAGCACACTGAGCAAGGGCTGGGTCCTGGAGCGATGGCAGCACAGTGAGCACGGGCTGGGTTTGGGAGCGATGGCAGCACAGTAAGCATGGGCTGGGTACGGGAGCAATGGCAGCACAGTGAGCACGGGCTGAATCCTGGAGCGATGGCAACACAGTGAGCACCAGATGGCTGCAGGAGTGATGGCAGCACAGTGAGTACGGGCTGGGTCCTGGAGGGATGGCAGCACAGTGAGCACGGGCTGTGTCCTCGAGCTATATCAGCACAGTGAGCAAAGGCTGGGACCTGGAGTGATGACAGAACAGTGAGCAGGGGCTGTGTCCTCGAGCTATGACAGCACAGTGAGCACGGGCTGGGACCTGGAGCGATGACAGCACAGTGAGTAAGGGCTGGATCCTGGAGCGATGGC
>NW_025114325.1:0-1003 GCF_004010195.1 Chiloscyllium plagiosum
ATGGGACACCTTTATCCCAATCATTCAGGCAACTGTGACAGTACGCTGTTAACATGGTCTTCAGCATCTGATGCTAACTTTCCAAGGCTCCCCGGGATTCAGGATGGGACGCACTTGATTTGAAGTGCTGTATGCCTAAGCTATCCATGACTTCCTAAAACAGCTGAGCGGTAAAATGAGATCCGTGGTCTGATTGACTCTCTCTGCGTAACCCACAGCGAGTAAAGAAAGCTAACAACTCCTCCACCTCTCTTTTTGCCTTAGCACTCCATAATGGAATTGCCTCCGGAAATCTGGGAGACACATCCATTATCATCAGCAAATATTGGTTTCCACTTTTATTTTAGAAAGGGAAGCTACACAATTAATCATAACCCACATGAAAGGTTCTTTGAATATAGGAATTGCCAACAAAGGTGCTGGTTTTATTACTGCCTGTGACGTACCTACCATTTGGCATGTATGACATGTACAACAAAAAATAACCACGTCCTTGTGCATTCCAGACCAATAGAAATGCTTATGTACCTTAACCTGAGTTTTCCGTACACCTAGGTGACCTCCTGCAGTAGGTTCATGTGCTAACCGTAACACTGTATGCTACCGGTAACACAATGTGTTGCACTTTGGCCCATTTCCCTTCTGCACTAACGTATTGTGGTCTCCATTTCAATTTTAGGATTTTATCTTTAAGTTAATAACGTTTGACAATATATTCTGATTCCTTTTCTGTGTGCGTGTGTATGTGTAAGTGCGTGTACATATCTGTTGTAAGTCCAATAGCATTTCACGCCTAAACACCTCTGCCTGACCCTCTGCCTGTTCAGGTGTTTTCCTGCATCAAACAGGGTGTCAGTTAACTGAACATCAAGTCTTTTTCTTTTGTTTTTAATTCCTGCTGTAACTTAGGACAGTGTGATCTTGTTACTACACAGCCTGGAAAAACACAGCACGTCAGGCAGCATCCGAGGGGCAGGAGAATCGACATTTCAGGCACAAGTCC
>NW_025114326.1:0-1003 GCF_004010195.1 Chiloscyllium plagiosum
AGATCCTTTATCTCCAATAACATCACAGAGCTAGTTTGCTGACAGTTAAACGGAATCCAATAGACCAATTGCTTGATTCCAGGGAGAAGGTGGATTAACTTCAATAGACTGGGCGAACAGCAGCAACAACTGATAAGCCCCCGAAATACTGTGTGTGGGACTGGACCAGAGAATCTCAGTGAAGGGGATCACTGACAAAAGGGAAATCGACATCTCAGCTATGGGACGAAGAATGATTGATAAAGTTTGGACAGCACTTCCATGGTTTTGTAATTCACATTTCAATTTATATAGCTGAAGGTCACGAGTGTATTTTAGCAATCATATCTGTTTGTACTTTCCATATTTTTGAATGTACGACAAGTCATTTTGACCCTGTATTTTGTGATGCATAAGCATATTATATTACTGGGGAAGAAGGAGACTGTTCTGATGGTACGGTCTTCATCTGAACAATGATGGTACCAGAGTCCTAACAAATCACTTAACTAGGGCTTCGGTCAGATCTTTCAACAAATGTTTAGGTTTGGGTGGGGTTTCAGTTATAGGGGAAAATAGAAAACTCGAATTCAAAGAGGAGGTAAGAGTGGAGAACGCAGGAGACTTTATTAAAATCTCCAGCACAGGCACAAATAGGACAGAGTGTAAACAATCAAACTTCAAGCACACTGGACAGACAAATGAAATTGAGAGGAGGCACGGTTAATACAGGACTGAGTGTGTTATAGCTGAATGCATACCGCATAAGAAATCAGGTAAATGAGCTTGTAGCGCAGATTGAAATTGGCAGAGACGTGCTAAAGGGAATCAGGATTGACAATATTCAAGGGTATGCATCCTACTAAAAGATAGGTTGGTGGGGGGAGTAAGATTGAAAAAAAAATCAATCATAAGAATCCGGGTCTCCTTGCTATCGGAAGAATGTTATGAAACTTGAAAGTATTCAGAAAAGATTTACAAGGATTGGACGATTTGAGCTACAGGGAGAAGTTGAATAGGCTGG
>NW_025114327.1:0-1003 GCF_004010195.1 Chiloscyllium plagiosum
TTCTATTGAAAATAAAGCTAACCTACTCAACCGCCTTGACCACTCTATCCACCTGTGCAGCAACTTCAGGGTACAATGGACCTGCACTTCCAGATCTCCCTGCCCATCAACTTTTCCTAAGGCTCTTTCGTTCATTGTATAATTCGCTCTAGAATTAGTCTTGCCTAAATGCATCACCTCACATTTGTCTGGATTGAAAGCAATCTGCCACTTTTCTGTCGAACTCTCCAGTCTATCTATATCCTCCTGTATTTTCTAAGTCCCTTATGCTTTCTGCTACTCCACCAATCTTCGTATCATCTGCAATCTTGCTGATCATACCAACAGTGCCCTCTTCCAGATCATTTATGTATATCACAAACAACAGTGGCCCCAACACTGACCCTTGTGGAACACCACTGGCCATCTTTCTCTATTTCGAGAAACTCCCTTCAATGACTACACTCTGTCTCCTGTTGTTCAACCAGTTCTTTATCCACCTAGCTAGAACACCCTGCACACCATGTGACTTCACTTTCTCCATTAGTCTTCAATGGAGAACCTTATCAAACGCCTTCCTAAAGTCCATGTATATGACATCAACAGCCCTTCCTTCATCTATCAACTTGGTCACTTCTTTGAAGAACTCTATTAAGTTGGTAAGGCACGTTCTGCACCGCACAAAACCATGTTGCTTATCACTGACAAGGCCATTCTTTTCTAAATATAAATAGATCCTTTCCCTCAGTACCATCTCCAGCAACTTTCCCACCACTGATGTCAGGCTCACTGGTCTGTAGTTACCTGGAATATCCCTACTCCCCTTCTTGTACAGGGGGACAACACGAGCAACCCTCTAGTCCTCCGGCACCTCACCTGTATTTAAGGATGCCACAAAGATATCTGTCACTGCCACAGCTATTTCCTCTTGCCTCCCTTAGCAACCTGCGATAGAGAATCGATGTTTCGGGCATAAGCCCTTCTTCAGGCATCCTCATTCCTGAAGAAGGGCTTATGCCCAAAA
>NW_025114328.1:0-1003 GCF_004010195.1 Chiloscyllium plagiosum
ACAGCACGGTGTGTTTATGCAGGGCGCTACAGCACAGTGCGTTTATGCTGGGCTTCACAGCACAGTGTGTTTATGCTTGGCTCCACAGTACAGTGTGTTTATGCAGGGCACTACAGCACAGTGTGTTTATGCAGGGCTCCACAGCACAGTGTGTTTATGCAGGGCGTTACCGCACAGTGTGTTTATGCAGGTCTCCACAGCCCAGTGTGTTTATGCAGGGCTCCACAGCAGAGTATGTTTAAGCAGGGCGCTACAGCACAGTGTGTTTATGCAGGTCTCCACAGCACAGTATGTTTATGCAGGGCTTCGCAGCACAGTGTGTTTATGCAGGACTCCACAGGACAGTGTGTATATGTAAGGCTCCACAGTACAGTGTGTTTATGCAGGGCGCCACAGCACAGTATGTTCAAGCAGGTCTCCACAGCCCAGTGTGTTTATGCAGGGATCCACAGCACAGTGTGTTAATGCAGGGCTGCACAGCACAGAGTGTTTATGCAGGACTCCACAGGACGGTGTGTTTGTGCAGGACTCCACAGGACAGTGTGTTTGTGAGGGGCTCCACAGCCCAGTGTGTTTATGCAGGGCTCCACAGCACAGTATGTTTAAGCAGGGCGCTGCAGCACAGTGTGTTTATGCAGGGCTCCACAGCACAGTGTGTTTATGCAGGGCACTACAGCACACTGTGTTTATGCAGGGTTCCACAGCACAGTGTGTTTATGCAGGGTGCTGCAGCACAGTGTGTTTATGCAGGTCTCCACAGTACAGTGTGTTTATGCAGGTCTCCACAGCACAGTGTGTTTATGCAAGGCTCCACAGCACAGTGTGTTTATGCAGGGCGCTACAGCACAATGTGTTTATGCAGGGATTCACATCACAGTGTGTTTATGCAGGGCGATAAAGCACGGTGTGTTTATGCAGGGCGCTAAAGCACAGTGTGTTTATACTGGGCTCCACAGCACAGTGTGTTTACGCAGGGCTCCACAGCACAGTATGTTTAAGCAGG
>NW_025114329.1:0-1003 GCF_004010195.1 Chiloscyllium plagiosum
ATTTTGCTAAAACAAGGGCAAGAGGGTCTGCAGAGGCTGACCAGATGTCCCAGTCACCACCCATTTTAATTCGTCTTCCCTCTCCCTTTCTGAGATGACCAGCTTTGGCCTCCTTCATTGCCACAACGATCCAATCCACAAATTGGAGGAACAACACGTCACCTTCCCCCTGGAGTTGTCTAATTTCTCCCCTTCCCTCCCCCAACTCCCTTCACGGCCTCTGCCCCTCCCATTCACTCTTCCCTGCCACCAACCAGATTCCTTCCTCCCATCGACTATCAGGTTGAACCCTCTTCAACACCTTGCTCCCAGCACCCCTTTATCTGCATCTTGTCCTACACCCATCCCCCATCCGGAAGAAACACCTGAAACGTCGACCTCTCCAATTCCTGATGCTGCCTGGCTTGCTGTGTTCTTCCAGTCTCCTGACTGTCTATATTGTCAATCAAGACACAGACCTGGACCAACTGTTCCAGAGTCTGTTCCCTCCCTGGATTCACTCCCTTTCCATTCAGTTGCTGCAAGTCAACAATTGAACCCCAGAATGAAAAATAAATTGAAAAAGTGGGTGAGAAAAGAGAGTATTTTACTCACAGATGTTGGACAGAGGAAGAAAGTTGCAGTCTGGGGTGAAGCTCAATCTTCATTCAGAGAGAGGAGCAGCATCTGTAATCAAATAGACAGAGTCATAGATGTACAGCATAGAAACAGACCCTTCACTCGAACCTGTCCATGCGGAGCAGATATCCTAACCCAATCTAATCCCACTTGCCAGCATCTAACCCATATCCCTCCAAACCCTTCCTATTCATAAACCCATCCAGATGCCTTTTAAAATGTTGCAATTGTACGAGTGTCCACTACTTCCTCTGGCAGCTTACTCCTTAAATGCACCACACTCTGCGTGGAAAAGTTGCCCCTCAGAATTCTTATATCTTTCCCCTCTCACTGAAAACCTATGTCTCTAGTCCTCCCCTCCCCACCCCTCCGCCACTGACTCCAG
>NW_025114330.1:0-1003 GCF_004010195.1 Chiloscyllium plagiosum
AGAGAGAAAATTATTCACAATATTAAGGGATGAAGCACAGTGAATGGAACATAGAATATCCACAGAACTCAGCTGTCCAAAATAGACTTAATTATGCTTTACCAAAAGTACGCAACAGTCCTGATAATTATACCCCATAAACACAGAGTAAAGATGAAATAAGTTGACAGGTCGAAATTAGAGGGGCAGAAGAAGAGAGACAGGCACATCAGTTGCATCGACGGGCACCTTGAAAGCTTTCTTGTAATTAGTTGTGGATGATACTTTGGCAATGTTTAACAATGTATTTAGGCTGTCAAATACATTTTGAAAGTCTTGTGTTCACTGAAATTTCCTGCCTGTTTTTAACAATTCCGTGAGTGGAGCAGTCCCACTGCTAACATTCAGCACAAACTTTCAGTAAAAGCCACTCAATCCGGGGAACCGTCGTACTGCTCCTTTCGTCAACAATGTGTAAATGTCCCCTGTAACTTTCGATTTCGCATCCTGTGGGGCTATTTGTCCGTGTTCAACGACATATCCCAGGAAGGTGACGTTGGCTTTGGCAGATTTAGTTTCAGCTAGGTTTACAAACCAGTTTGACATCCGAATCCGATTAAACAAGCCCGATAAATGCTGTAAATACTCAATCCATAAGAGAGTGACAGTCACCAGGCACAATATACACCACACAGTTGCGTATCTGGCAATTACCTTGTCAGTTAAACTCTGAAATGTGGCTGAAGTGTTTTCCGTACAAACGGCATTACTTTAAATTTCTGCAGGCCAGTTGGCGTTATAAAATTGCCTTTGACCTTTCTGACAAGGTTCACTGCCAGTAACCTTCGAGGAAGTCTAACTTACAAATGTAAGTTGCTCTTCCAATCTTTTCCACGCAGTCCTTCAACTGTAGATATGTATATGCATCAGTCTTTCTAACAACATTGATTTTGTGATAGTCCACACATAACTGTTGGGACTTATCTGGCGTTGGCGCCATGATGATGGGTGAACTCCATTCATT
>NW_025114331.1:0-1003 GCF_004010195.1 Chiloscyllium plagiosum
TGAACAAGCAAAACAGTGGGGTACCAACGCGAATTCCACTCTACAGGAGACGTTGCAGAGATCACATAACTTGAAAGAGGACTCCCAGCGCATCCACATTCTCTCATTGTCTTCCTCTTTCTTCAACATTTTGGGATGAAGCCTGTCTGTTCTAATTGACTCAAACTTTAGTCCAGTTAACTTTTGAAGTACGACCTCTTTCCTGTTCTTATTTGTTTTGCCCCTTGTTTCATATTTTTGGGACATTTCATCTCCTGATGAAGGGCTTCTGATTAGATGTTGACTGACAGCCTGTGTTTTTCCAATACCACATTCTTCGACACTGATTGCAAGCATTTGCGATCCTCACTTTCTCCTTTTCCACAATCCTGACATTTGCAAAGTTTCTCACTGTGCTGATTCGCTTTGCGTCCTGCCAGGCCAGATGATCAGCTGAAGCCTCGCCCACACACACGTGCTCTGTTTCTCCCGACTTTCAACGAAGTTTGTACCTTTCCTCTTCAGAACACCATACTGTTCAGGTTCGGATAAATGATGTGGCTCAGTCAGACTCTGCTGTGATCATTGATCCAAATTTGCTGAGTGCAAATCAATCCTTCTAATACCGTGTAAAATTGATTTGAAGCTTATAATTGTGAGAGAACCCATTCAAACATGCTCTGTCAAGTGCCTAAACAACTCTTTATGTGGCTTAGTGTCAAGTGTTGCCTTTTCACATTCCTGTGAATCATTTTGGACATTTTGACAGATGGAAGACGGGGTAGAATTATAATCTTATGTTGTTGATTTGGATATCCCTTGCAATTCCTTCATCATTTCCAGGTGTTTAACCTGTAACTCCTCACCTGCCAGTAATCTGGCACCACGTTCACTACGTGGACTACAGCAGTTCAAGAAGATCATTTATCGACGTCTACACAGGCAATTGGAGATTGACAATATCAGCCAGTCTTGCTCATGAAAGGGCTGTAGAGTGGGGTGAACTAATCTGCTCAGGAAACCA
>NW_025114332.1:0-1003 GCF_004010195.1 Chiloscyllium plagiosum
TCATCTGATTCTACGTTGTTTCTTACTATTGATTTTGTTTCATTTTTATGGAATGAAACAAACCCAATCCATCTACCCACCTGCCTATCTTTTCGGGAAGATGCATATCCTCGAACATAGAACATATAATTTCACAGCGCAGTACAGGCCCTTTCAGCTAATGATGTTGTGACGACCCGTGGAACCAGTGTGAAGCCGATCTATCCAACCCAGTTCCCTTTTCGTCCATATGTTTACCAATAACGAATTAAATGTCCTTAAATTTGGTGAGTTGACGACTGTTGCAGGCAGTACATTCCACACCCCTACTACTCTCTGATAAAAGAACCTAGCTGTGACATCTGTCCTATATCTATCATCCCTTAATTTAGTGCTGAGTCGACTCGCGCGAGGCATCACCATCCGAAGAAAATGACTATCACTGCCCACCCTATTTAACCCTTTGGATATACATATTTCAGTTAAGTCACCTCTCCACCTTCATCTCTTTGACGAAAACAACCTCAAGTTCCTCAGGAATTACACGAAAACATTCCTTCCATACCAGTCAACATGTTATTAAACCTCTGCTTAAACCTTTCCAAAACTTTCACATTTTTCCTATAATGCCGTGATTAGAACTGTACGCAATATTCTAAGTGCGGCCGGGCCAGAATTTTGTAAAGCTGCAGCGTGACCAAGTGGTTTGGAAACTCAGGTCTTTCAACAATTCAACCTAACACACACTATCACTTCTTACCAACCCTATCAAAATGGGTGGCCAGTTTCAGGGATCTAGACACATACATACATACATACTGCTCATCTGCATTATGAAGAATCTTACCATTACCATTATTCCTTTTGCTCCTTCCAAATTGAATTAACTCACACTTTTACTCCATTTGCCACCACTCAGCCCAGCTATGCAGATTATCTGTGTCCCTCTGAAACCTGAAACATCCTTCAACACGATCCAGAACTCTACCAGCCTTAGGGTCACCGCAAATTTACGAAATCATCC
>NW_025114333.1:0-1003 GCF_004010195.1 Chiloscyllium plagiosum
AGTAAGAATTTGAGAGCAGAGTTATCACTTTGGTGTAACCTGCAGTCTGGCCAAATTGCAGCAACCATCTGTTCAATTTTATCTGCAAACTATTGAATGCAAAATCCTCCTTGCACAATTATGAGGTAGCATTTTGGGATGTCATTTTTCAATTATATTATTTTCAAAGTTACTCACAATTAAGAGTGTTCACTTGGTGCTGTCTGCATAACACAGTACGAAAAGGAATTAACAGAAAAAACATTATAACCCAAATTCAGAGTCACTAATTTATTGATATTGCATGGGTCCAGCATTGATAAGTAATCTATTTTTTAAAATAAATACAGATACATTTACTAATTACATTGGAGTACAATCAAGTTTCTTACTGAACAGTGACAAGATTGTACAGAGTCCGCATGGATTTAAGAGAGGGGAATTATACTTAGCAAATCTACTGAAAGAATCTACAGAGTCGAATATTAAAGTAAGAAATTGCAGGACATTTAGGAAAGCTTGTCATTAAACATCATAGACTGGATTTTGTGAAAGAGAAACTATATTTGACAAATTTGCAACCGTTCATTGAGGAGATAACAAGAAGGGCTGATAAAGGGCAATCCAATGATGTTCTGTATTTGGATTTTAAAAATGCAAATGATAAGGTGCTACATAAAAGTTAATTGCACAATTTAGGAGCTCATGGTATCGGCGTAATGTATTAGCATGGATTGAGGATTGGTTAACCACACTGGCTGTTGGTGAGTCCTCACTTGCAGTATTGTATACAATGTTAGCTCCCATATTTAATAAGGGATAAACTAACATCGGAAACCATTCAAAAAAGATTCACTTAGGTGCTTCGAGGACGAAAGGGTTGACTTATCAAGAATAGATAAGCAGGGGTGATCTTATGGAAACAAGATTCTGAGGAGCTTGACAGAATAGATGTTGACTAGATCTTCGAGCACCAGTGAAGTCTCAAACAAGGGGACATTACTAAGGGAACATTCATTTTAGA
>NW_025114334.1:0-1003 GCF_004010195.1 Chiloscyllium plagiosum
ACCAGGTATACCAATCACAGCAAGTATCATGTAGTATATTTCTCCAATGCTGTGAAAAGTTTCCATAATTTTCCTTGTGACCTGATATGTCCCTTTGTGCTGTCGAAATCCTCTCTAAATTAGATTTTGAAGAGATATACTGGTGAAGTTTCTAACTTATGCACTTTCAGAGTTCCATGGGGACGCTGAGATGCGATATATGTCTTTGAAATTCGTCTGATTTCTTGTTAACCTGCTGACTAATACTCCTTAATTAGATTGTTGTTGTACTGAAATACACTTACTGCAGAGCTTGCATTCGAAAATCATAAACACTTCGCAATTTTGTCCACCTCAGATAACTACTGAAAATGTTAACTTGTAGTATCCCAGAAATATTGATGATCGTTGAAACACAGGCAATTCCATCCACAGATTGTATACTGTATCGATGATCATTCCCTCCTGCTGTGTTCATTCGGCAATATTTTGTTAACCATCAAGTGACCTTTCAGGATATATTTTCTACGTTGTCTGATTCGACTGCTTGTTTTAATTGTGCTATTAACTTAAATAATTCTGAAAAGAAATCTGTGAGAGTGTATCATGCAACTAATTCAGCGTCTCAAATTAAAACTTTCCCTCAAATGAATCAGTTCTCTCAACCAATGCACTGCTTCAAATTATTTCTGTCCGTCAAGCTTATTACGGGCGATGTCCGCGATCCAATCATCTCAGCTGCTTTATGACTGATATAGATTTGGTGGAGCAAAAAAGCTACCTGCCAATTGAAAACAGAAGATTGATAGTTGCCCAAGTTCTGCTGCATAGGAAAACTAAAGGGGAGACATGAGGAGCGAAGAATACGATCTATTGAATAGCTGGCGAGCTCAAGACTGCGGCGATAATGAATGGAAAGTAAGCAGAAATGTGACAAAGCAGAACGAATTACCCTGATCAACGGTTGGAAAAGCTATGAGGGGCTAATGTGATTACGACCTGACACCCACAATTCCACCAATGT
>NW_025114335.1:0-1003 GCF_004010195.1 Chiloscyllium plagiosum
GACCACAACTCGACACAGTACTCCAGAAGAGGGCTCACCAACGTCCTGTAAAACTTCAACATAATGTCCCAATTCCTATATTCAAAGGTCTGAGCAATGAAGGCAAACATACCTTTTTAACCACCCTATCTAAATGTGATGTAAACTTCAAAGAATTATGTACCTGACCCCTAAGTTTATTTGTTACCCAAGGTCCTACTTTTAATTGTATAAATCTTGTCTTTGTGTGTTTAAGCAAAATGCACTATCGTGCATTTCTCTAAATTAAACCCCATCTGCCACTCTTCAGCCTATTGACCCAATTGATCAAGATCTCTTTGTAATCTTAGATAATCTTCTTCACTGGCCACTAAGCCATCAATCTTGGTGACATCCGCAAACTTACTAACCATGCTTTCTATATTCTCATTAAATTATTTACATAAATGACAAACAACAATAGTTCCAGCACTGACTCCTGTCACCTCTGGTAACAGGCCTTCAGTCCAAAAAGCAATCCTTCGTCATCAGTCACTCCAACTCAGATTTGTATCATCAACAGACATGGAAATATTGCACTTGATTCCCTCAAGCAAATTTTTATACATATATTGTGAACACCTAGGGCTCAAATACTGATCCTTACAGCACTCCAGGTGTCATTGCCTTCCACTTCAAAAGCAAGCCATTTATTCTCGCTTTCTACTTTCTGTCTCATATCTAAGTCACTTAATTTTGCACGATGACCTCTTATGTTGGACTTTATCAAAAGCTCTCTGAAAACCCAGATGCACCATGTCCACTCGTTCTGCCTCATTTAATTTCCTAGTTGCATCCTTAAAGATTCCAGTATATTCGTCAAATGAAATTCCCCAATCTAGGGAAAAGACGCCTGCTATTCACCTTATCTATATCCTTCATTATTTTATAAACCTCTGTAGATTACCCCTGAACCTCCTATGAAAAAAGTCCCAGCCTATCCAGCCTCTCTTTATAACTCAAAACCTCCATTCCCACCAAAATC
>NW_025114336.1:0-1003 GCF_004010195.1 Chiloscyllium plagiosum
CAACGTTCTGTGCACCCCATGAAGAGACAGGGATAACTATAGCCCACGTGCATAACCATGCATACTTCACATTCCTCCCGAACTGAAGAAAATGAGAGAAGTTCAAAAGAAAAGTTGCCGATAGTGATGATGGGCTCCGCCAGTCGGAGCGGAGTGGTGGTGGCTGGGTGCGGTTCAGACCATTGCTTCAGGAAAAAAGTGGAGAGCACTGAGACCATCCTAGTGGCGGATGGGTGTGTAAAGGGCTTGCCCGTCTGTGGGAAAAAGGAAGCTGCTTGGAGCCTGTGACGTGGAATTTCTGAATATGGTGCAAAGTGTCAGAAGAATCATAGATGCACGTGGACAAGGACTGGACCAGGGAGATAAGACTGAGTCAAGGTAGGAAGGGATGTGCTCTGTTTGGCAGGAGCAGTTTGAAACAATGTTCTGCCCAGTCCGTCCTGTTTGCGAATGATCTGGAGGAGACAGAAACAATCTGTGCAATCAGATGACCATCACCTCGGGGGTCGTTGGGTGGGAGGAATGAAATCACAGGATGAAATGAGGTCAGTTATCACAGTTGACATAATGACCTGATGTGCCATGTAAGATCATGTTCAGGAAAGCATATTCAACAGCACCACCCTGAACGCCACAGAGTGAATAACAGCGTCAGGGTTGGATCTGCTCAGGTGGTGATAGGTTCGATTGGGTGAGGGGGATACAGAGAAATTAGCGCAACCAATGTTACATTGACAGTTCTCAATGGACCGATTGAGTGCAGGTAAAAGGGCAGATCAAGGTGTCCAGGTGGAGGGACCGTGTTGGATCTGGCCAAAGTGGTCTATGGAATGGTGAGAGGACTCTTGCCCAAGTAAGTGATCGTGGAAGAAGTGTTCAACGTCATGTGGTTATCCCAATTCATTCAGTTAGTAGTGCAGAGGGATAAAGCTGAGGTATTTGCTGAACCAGAATGTTCAGCATCAAAGAATGGAGATTCAGAAGGGATGGTGATTATACAACA
>NW_025114337.1:0-1003 GCF_004010195.1 Chiloscyllium plagiosum
GAAAGAAGATCAGACGGATTTTATCGAGGGCCGTAGTTCCTCCAACAATATAAGGAGGGTACTGAACATAGTGCAGGTAGGCAAAAACAAGGACTGCAGATGCTGGAAACCAGAGTCTAGATTAGAATGGAAAAGCACAGTAGGTCAGGCAGCATATGAGGAGCAGGGAAATCGACTTTTTGGGCAAAAGCCCTTCATCAGGAATAGTGCAGGTATGCCAGCAAAGATTGATCCCAGGTTTGGTGGTCTCCCAAGACGCGGAAAAGGCGTTTTGACCGGATAGAATGGCCGTACCTGTTTGGGGTCCTAGAGTGCTTTGGTCTGGGGGAAGTCTTTGGTAGGTAGGTGGGTTTTGGTGTTGTATAATGATCCTAAGGTGGCAGTCATCAGAAATGGCACTAAGTTGGATAACTTTAGTATTGGGAGAGGTAGTCGACAAGGGTGTCCTCTTTCATGTTATTTACCTTGGCAATTGAGCTGAGGCTGTCAGGAGGGGTCCTGAAGTAATGGTTCCAAGGGTGGGAATGGGGGAGCATAAGATCACCCTATACGCTGATGACTTCCTTTTGTTCTTGGCCGATTCAGAGGAGTCCGTTCCTCGATTGATTCAAAAAATGTATTTTGCGGTTTTTCGGGATACAGGATCAACTTCACAAACTTGGGAAGCCATGCCGGTGGGGGAGATTAGAGGAGGGACCTGATCTGAAGGATGGAATACAGTTCCTGTTTAGATAGTCATCAAAAGGTTTTTTAATATTTGGGAAGTTTTATTTACCCCTGCCTTCCACCAGCTGTATAAAGCTAACTATGAACAACTACTGGAGAGGATAAAACAGGATTTGCAGCAGTGGGATGGATTACTGTTATCATGGTTAGGCTGAGTAGCCCTGATTAAAACGAATATTCTTCTTCACCTGTCGCACCCCATGGGAATGCTCCCGTTGTTGCTACCCAGACAAGTGTTACAGAGGCTCAATGGTTGGCTTGGGTCCTTTATTTGGTG
>NW_025114338.1:0-1003 GCF_004010195.1 Chiloscyllium plagiosum
GAGTTCTGAAGGCAGAAGTCAATACTGGGAATGGCATTGGCACGCTGACCATGGTACGTAGACCCACCAAGTGGGGAGCTGTAACATTGCAAAGGATCTGGATCTCCCTGTACACCAGTCACTGAAAGCAATATTGCAGGAAAGAAAGCAGTTAGGAAGATCAATGGTGTGCTGACCTTCATTCCAAGGGGATTTGGGTCCAGGAGTAAGGGTGTCGTACTGCAGTTATACAGGGCCTTGGTGATTCCCCATCTAAAACACTGTGCAGTATTGTGTGCTGGTCTCTGTACCTTCATAAAGGACAAACCTGACATTGAGGGAGGGCAGTGAAGGATAACCAGACTGATCTTTGTGATGACAGGCTTGTTGTGGGAGCAGAGTTTGGGGCGACTGGGCCTGCATTCCATGGGGTTTAGGAAAATGGATGGAGATCTCAGTGAGATATATAAAGCTCTGACAGGGTGAGACGGATTGGAAGCAGCGATGATAATTCCCCAGGCTATGGTGTCTAAAACAAGGGGCCACAGTATTAGGCACAGACAGGCCATTCTGCAATGAGATGAGAATAAATGTCTGCACTCAGCGACCGGTGAACCTGGGGAATGCACTCGAACCTGGAAGCCAGGACACTGAATATAAATAAGGATTTAGAGACAGAAAAGGAATGATGGGCGAGCAGGAGTACGGTGTGGAAATAAAGGGCAAGCCATCATTATATTGAATTGGGTAGCAAACTCGATGGACCAAAGGGACTATTGCACTTCCTATTTTATAGCTTCCCAGGGTTAATCACATTAATGGATATATTCATTGTGTGGGATAAGTGCATTGTGGAGATGTTTGAACAGGAACGATAATGAGGAAGGCTCAATGTGTTGTATGGCCTACTCCATGCCTGATGTTTCTGTACAGTCCGTGGGAAAGCTCTGTAAATGTTTGAGAGGGAGAGGGTACAGTCGGAAGTGACAGCATTTCTGTTGAAAAAAGGGAACTATGGAGCTAT
>NW_025114339.1:0-1003 GCF_004010195.1 Chiloscyllium plagiosum
CATCTATGTTATATGTGGAAGGTGCACCTCTTACGTTTTTGGAAGATACAAGGGCAACATATTCAGGTCATAAATCAAGGCAGTTCAGAGAGTCGACGCAAATAAAGATGAACGGAAGCTTCCTGAACTTAATCGGTGCATCAGGAGTCGTGACACGAGAGTTTTACCGCACCCCTTTTGTGCAAAACCAGTAATGGGGAAACATTCCAATTCTCATTTCTGTTATCGGAATTCTGTTCTTTAAATCTGATGTCTCGGGATCTCATAGTGAGACTGGGGTCGGATTTGCGCAGTACCCCGACGGGCTTGCAGGTAATACAAAAAGAAGATTTAACAGTGCAGGCTGGAAAATACGAATCACGACCCCTGATGCATGTCAGAGAGCGATAGATTCCATGAGCGATTCACTCACCCAGGAAGCAAGTAGCCATGTTAATCCCATTAACACCGATTTTCTTGCTGGAGATATGCTGCACTGCACAGCACACATACACCGCGATGGTCCTGACAAATCATAAGAGAAGGATTGGTTCAGGAGATTGGTTAAACCAGATCAGTTGTTATTGCGTGAATTTTATTGGAATGATCACAGATGTGCTGTCACTTTAAACGTTTTAAAGTATCTGTGACGGTAATTAGACCCTGTTTTTTGATGTGGAAGGCTTTTTTCCTCACGGATCATTGGCGAAGGCATCCAGCGACAGGTGTCAGAATTTGGGACCATGGGTACGACAGGCACAAAAAACGAAAGATTGTAAATTCAGGGTCGATGTGGTTATCTGCTTCAATGCAGTTATAAGGACGTATAGGAAGATACTAAATTGGGTAACTCAGGCAGACATGGCAGTCCGGGTAATCCCCACCAGGAGTGTCGTCTGGCGTTTACCTATGGTAGATGTTTCGGACCCAAGATTAAGAAGGGTCCCAACTGATTTCAGGGCAAAAGGCAAACACGATGTTACAACTTGTTAATCGGGGGAATGGAGGTTTGTTCATGACCTGC
>NW_025114340.1:0-1003 GCF_004010195.1 Chiloscyllium plagiosum
CAATACTGCACTACCTCCACACTGATCCTCTGATAATGCTGAACTCAATCCGTCCTGATCCTCTAACAATGCTGCACTCCCTCCATACAGACCCTCTTACAATGCTGAACCCCTCCACACTGACCCTCTGACAATGCTGCACTACCTCCACACTGATCCTCTGATAGTGCTGCACCCCTTCATACTGACCCTCTGACAATGCTGCACTCCCCCCACACTGACCCTCTGACAATGCTGCACTCCATCCACACTGACCCTCCGACAATGCTGCACTCCCCCTACACTGACACTCTGACAATTCTGCACTCCTTCCACACTGACCCTCTGACAATGCTGCACTCCCTCCACACTGACCCTCTGACAATGCTGCACTCCCTCCACACTGACCCAGCGACAATGCTGCACTTCCTCCACACTGAACCTCTGACAATGCTGCACTCCCTCCGTACTGACCCTCTGACAATGCTGCACTCCGTCCACACTGATCCTCTGACAATGCTGCACTCGCTCCACACTGACCCTCTGACAATCTGCACTCCCTCCACTCCGATACACTGACAATACTATTCTCCCTATACACTGATCCTCTGACAATGCTGCACTCCCTCCACACTGACCCTCTGACAATGCTGCACTCCCTCCACACTGACCCTCTGACAATGCTTCACTCACTCCACACTGACCCTCTGACGTTGGTTCACGCCCTCCACCCTGACCCTCTAACAATGCTGCACACCCAACACACTGATCCTCTGACAATGCTGCACTCCCTCCACACTGACCCTCTGACAATGCTGCACTCCCCCCACACTGACCCTCTGAAAATGCTGCACTCCCTACACACTGACCCTCTGACAGTGCTGCAGTCCCCCCACACTGACCCTCTGACAATGCTGCACTCCCTCCACACTGACCCTCTGAAAATGCTGCACTCCCTCCACACTGACCCTCTGACAGTGCTGCACTCACCCCACACTGACCCTCTGACAATGCTGCACTCCCT
>NW_025114341.1:0-1003 GCF_004010195.1 Chiloscyllium plagiosum
GGAATGCTGTGCCTGGGGAATGCTGTGCCAGGGCAAGGCTGTACCTGGGGAATGCTGTACCTGGAGAATGCTGCGCCTGAAGAATGCTGCGCCTGGGGACTGCTGTGCCAGGGGAAGGCTGTACCTGGGGAATGCTTTTCCTGGGGAATGCTGCTCTTAGGGAATGCTGTGCCTGGGGAATGCTGTACCTGGGGAATGCTGTACCTGGGGAAAGCTGTACATGGGGAATTCTGTACCTGGAGAATGCTGTACCTGGAGAATGCTGTACCTGGGGAATGCTGTACCTGGGGAATCCTGTACCTGGGGAATGCTGTACATGGAGAATGCTGTGCCAGGGGAATGCCGTTCCTGGGGAATGCTGCTCCTAGGGAATGCTGTGCCTGGGGAATGCTGTACCTGGGGAATGCTGTGCCTGGGGAATGCTAAACCTGGGGAATTCTGTACATGGGGAACTCTGTACCTGGGGAATGCTGTACCTGGAGAATGCTGTACCTGGGGAATGCTGTACCTGGGGAATCCTGTACCTGGGGAATGCTGTACATGGAGAATGCTCTGCCAGGGGAATGCTGTTCCTGGGGAATGCTGCTCCTAGGGAATGCTGTGCCTGGGGAATGCTGTACCTGGGATATGCGGCGCCTGGGGAATGCTGTACCTGGAGAATGCTGCGCCTGGGGACTGATGTGCTTGGGGAATGCTGTACCTGGGGAATGCTGTGCCTGGGGAATGCTGTGCCAGGGGAAGGCTGTACCTGGGGAATGCTGTACCTGGGGAATGCTGCTCCTGGGGAATGCTGCTCCTAGGGAATGCTGCACCTGGGGAATGCTGTACCTGGGGAATGCTGTACCTGGGGAATGCTATTCCTGGGGAATGCAGCACCTGGGGAATGTTGTGTCTGGGGAATGCTGTACCTGGGGAATGTTGTGTCTGGGAAATGCTATTCCTGGGGAATGCTGCACCTGGGGAATGCTGCGACTGGGGGATGCTGTACCTGGGGAATGCTGTA
>NW_025114342.1:0-1003 GCF_004010195.1 Chiloscyllium plagiosum
ATGACCAATTATCTCAGTAATTGTACTAATGTTTAGTGAGTTTTGAGAAGACTTGTGACTCAGGTTGAGGTTCTGGATGTACGTTTGCTGACTGAATGAAAACTAACTAGCTGTGTGGGAAGATTGTGCACGTTTTCATTGCACACCTTCTCCAGTGAACTGTCCTCCTTCTCAAACACACCCGTGACATCGACAATGACCACCGAACATTTTCCGGAGAATAATGTCCAACTTCCATCACCTTTCATCCTCAGCTCTTATCCAAACTTCTACAAATGTTTTCTAACGGTATTTACCAACATGTTCACACAATTTCTGAACTGTCTTTTAATGCCATTTATTTCCTTTAACCCAATACCATTGGGTCCTGCTGCTGTTCTGGGACCCACCCCACAAATGATCATCCATTTTCTCTACTCGCTGGCTCCATCAGGTGATGAGTGGAAATAATACCTCCATTAGACCTAAACCACATCATGAGCATTTATTGGAGGTTAACGTCACCCTCTGATCTATTCACTGACCCGATGGGCTTACAACCTGGTATCAGCAATGGACACAGATCTGTGGGTCTCCAACAGTCAGTTAGTGTTGATGTGGTTGTCATTTTTCTGGTGTGGTTAATATTTGTCACAATCCCCCCAGCACAAGTGAGCTTACAGGGTGTGGCCAGGTATCTGTCCATCCGGAACTCGGGAGATTGACTAAATCTCCCATTATTTATTTAATAGCACCATCCAATGGCAGTGCCTACAGTCCACACGGGTCAACAGTGGATCTAGCCAGACCAAGCCAACCGGCTGTACCACAAACCTAAAGCCAGTACTCTAGTCCAAAGACCAGTAAAACCAGCTTAAAAACAAGCACTAAGAGCTAAACAGGTACACTCTCCCACTGCCATTAACCAGGGGAACCATGAGGTACAACCAAACATCGTGAGATAAAAATCCGAACAAACACTCTCTCAACGGTGACTACACAAGCAAGGCTTCCGGGGAGACCC
>NW_025114343.1:0-1003 GCF_004010195.1 Chiloscyllium plagiosum
ACCAGGTTATAGTCCAAAAGGTTTATTCGGTGGGACCAGCTTTCGAAGCGCTTCAACAAAGCGCACAACCACCTGGTGAAGACGCAGTGCTTCAAAAGCTCGTGCCTCCAAATAAATCTGTTGGACTATAAGCTGATGTTTCCTGATTTTAAACCTTATCATAATGGATGCAGGTGTGAATATGGACGAGGGGTGGTGGGGGTCGGGGGGGGGTGTGGCGGGGAGTCATAAGTAAGTTTGTGTTTGATAGAAAGATTGGCCGGGTAGTTGGCAGTGAGGATGAAGGCCTTATGTTACAGGAAGATACAGGTGGAATGGTCAGATGGTCACATCAATGGCAGGTGGAATGTAACCCTGATAAACATGAGGTCATGCACATTGGGAGAAGGAACCAGACAGGGGAGGACTCAATGAATGGCAGCACACTCGGAAGCTCAGAGGGTGCTTCTCCACACATTCCTAACAGATAATTTGAGAAAGCGTGCGGGAGCGTAAACACAGCCTGCACACATCGAAGCATAGATTATAAGTGCCATGCGGAACTTTTGTTAGCTAAGATGGAATACTGTGTGTAGTTCTGGGAGCTACATTACAGGAAGGATGTAATTGCACTGGAGGGGGTGCAGAGGAGATTCACCAGGATTTTCCCTTGGATGGAGAATATCAGCTATGGAGAAAGGCTGGATAAGCTCGGGGTGTTTAGTTTGGAGTAGAGAAGGCTAAGGGGGACGTGAATCAGGAGGATAAGATTACGAGGGACATGGACGGGGTGGATAGACAGCAGCTGGTCCTTTTAATCAAAGGGACACACTTTTAAAGTGAAGGGTTTGAGGCTTAGTGAGGATTTGAGGACTGTTTTTCACCAAAAGTGTGTTGGGGTCTGGGATGCATTTCATGAGAGGGGAATTGTCATGGTAACCTCAAAAGATTCATAGCGACGGGTTTTATGTTGAAAAGTGGGACTAATGTCGACCGTGCTGTATTTCTGATTGTACAGAGGTCT
>NW_025114344.1:0-1003 GCF_004010195.1 Chiloscyllium plagiosum
TGGCTATAAATTCCATGAAGAAAGTGAGGACTGAAGATGCTGGAGATCAGAGCTGAAAATGTGTTGCTGGAAAAGCGCAGCAGGTCAGGCAGCATCCAAGGAACAGGAGAATCGACATTTTGGGCATAAGCCCTTCTTCCATGAACTTGATCTTAACTTCCACAACCACCTGATAAAGGAGCGGAGCTCCGAAAGCTAGTGCTTTAAATAAACCTGTTGGACTTTCACCTGGTGTTGGGTGATTTTTCATATCATGAAACAGGAAACTCAAACCGACCTGGAAATAACACTGTAATATTAGAATTAGGTTTTATTCCCGAATGTTTTTAAGTTCAGAGATACAGGAATACAGTGAAAAGTTCACAATGTGACCATTTACAGCACCATCTTAGATACAAGGGACCCAGGTACAAAAGCTGATGTAAAAAATAGAAAGATAAAATAAAAGTTAAAAGTTCAACATTACAGTCCTCCTCACTATAAAGTAGTAAATCAGAAATAAAGTTAAATATTCCAAATTTCAGACCTTCTTAAGTCTTCCATTCACTTTATTCTGGCGATGGGAGATTGGCTGGTGAAGCCAGTACTTAGGTGGAACGCTGGACTGTCACCTTGATCTGCTGCTGTCCGTGTGGTGGTCCCACTGCGCTGGTACATAGGGAATTCCAGGATTCAGACTCAGTGACGATGATGGACCTGGTGTGTCATGGGTGTGGGGTCTCACGGGTGTGGGGTCTCACAGGAGAAATCTAGACGTTGTGTTAGTCACTTGCGTTTGCTTCCTTTGTCTGGATGGAGGATGTAGGTTCGGGAGGGGCTGTCAAAAGAAATATTTACATGTTGCTGCAGCTCATCCTGTAGATGGGGCACACTGCAGGTTCCATGGAGTGAGGGCTCTCTTAGAGAACATATGCCAAGTGATAGCACAGTGACTCAGTGGTTAGCATTGCTGCCTCACGGCACCAGGGACCCAGATTCAATGCCACCCTCGGGTGACTGTCCC
>NW_025114345.1:0-1003 GCF_004010195.1 Chiloscyllium plagiosum
CCCCCATCCATGTTCTAGCTTCCCTCACAAGGAAAACGTCCTTTCAACATCTGCCCTGTCAAGGCTCCCCAGAACCTTATATGTTTCATTCGGATCCCCTCTGATTATTCTAAACCCCAATGGATACAGGCCCATGCCTGTCCAATCTTTCCTCATAAGGCAACGCATTGTCCCAGGTAGGAGCGAATTACTGCAGACCTTGGAGTCTGCACTGAAAACAATAAATGCTGGAGACCACAGTGGGTTAGGCAGCATCCATGGAGAGAGAGCAAGCTCTAGATGACTCTTCATCAGAGCTGAAGTGAAGTGTGGAGGGGGCAGAATTTATGCTATAGTTTGGGGGAGGTGGCTGTGAGGGTATTGCGTGCTGATGGAGAAAAGATGTTGATAATTCAGATTGAGTGATCGGAATGTGAGAATGGCAGAACAATGGTATGTCTCCTGCCAGACTTGAAAGGACAGACAGTCCCACTGGGGTGCGGGAGGGGAAGGAGGACATGATAACACACTGTAACAAATAAAGCTTCACAATTTATTGGTGTGGAAGTAGACTGTAAAGTTCCTACAGAAACAGAAGTCATTGGAAAAATGCAGCAGGTTTGGCAGTCTCTGTGAAGATTGCTAACGTTTCAGGTCCTGTGACCCTTCCTTGGAACTGATGGTAGCTAGGAAAATGTTGGTTTATATGCAGAAGATAGGGTGAGGGGAAGGTGTGCAGAGTAAATGACAGGTATGGATAGAGCCCAAGGAGACAGAAAAACTGTCAGACAAAGGAATCAATGACAATCTGGCGAGGACAGTGAAAAGCCCTAAAATTATTGAATCCAGAGGGCTGCAGGGTTTACGAGTGGAAAATGAGGTGTTGCTCTTTCAGCTTGTGTTAAGATTCACTGGAGCACTGCAGCAAGCCTGAGACCGAGCTGTTGGCCAGGGAACAGGGTAGTGTATTAAAGTGGCAAGCAACTGGAAGCTCAGGGTCATTTTTTGTGGACAAATCATAGAT
>NW_025114346.1:0-1003 GCF_004010195.1 Chiloscyllium plagiosum
TGGTTGTAGGCTCCCTTTTCAATGTCCATGCAGCGTGGTTGTAGCCTCCCTTTTAAATGTTCATGCAGTGTGGTTGTAGGCTCCCTTTTCAATTTTCATGCAATGTGGCTGTAGGCTCCCTTTTCAATGTCCATGAAGTGTGGTTGTCGGCTCCCTTTTCAATGTTCATGAAGTGTTGTTGTAGACTCCTTTTACAATGTTTATGCAGGGTGGTTGCAGGCTCCCTTTTCGATGTCCATGCAGTGTGGTTGTAGGCTCCCTTTACAATATCCATGCGGTGTGTTTGTAGGCTCCCTTTTCAATGATCATGCAGTGTGGTTGTAGGCTCCCTTTTCAATTCCCGTGCAGTTGGGTTGTGTGCTCCCTTTACAATGTGCATGCAGTGTGTCTGGCCGCTCCCTTAATAATGTCCATGCAGTTTGGCTATAGGCTCCCTTTTCAATTTTCATGCGGTGTGGATGTATGCTCCCTTTTCAATATGCATGCAGTGTTGTTGGAGCCTCCCTTTTCAATGTCCATGCAGTGTGTGGCTGTAGCCTCCCTTTACAATGTTCATGCAGTGTGGTTGTCGGCTCCCTTTACAATGTCCATGCAGTGTGGTTGTAGGCTCCCTTTATAATGTCCATGCAGTGTGGTTGTAGGCTTCCTTTTAAATGTTCATGCAGTGTGGTTGTAGGCTCCCTTTACAAAGTCCATGCAGTGTGGTTGTAGGCTCCTTTTTCAATTCCCATGCAGTGGGGTTGTATAATCCCTTTACAGTGTCCATGCAGTGTGGTTGTAGGCTACCTTTACAAAGTCCATGCAGTGTGGTTGTAGGCTCCCTTTACAATGTCCATGCAGTGGGGTTGTATAATCCCTTTACAGTGTCCATGCAGTGTGGTTGTAGGCTACCTTTTCAATGTCCATGCAGTGTGGTTGTAGGTTCCCTTTTAAATGTTCATGCAGTGGGCGGCACGGTGGCACAGTGGTAAGCACTGCTGCCTCGCAGCGCCAGAGACCCGAG
>NW_025114347.1:0-1003 GCF_004010195.1 Chiloscyllium plagiosum
ATACCTCTATCCTTGAACCATTTCTGAAAAAAAAATCAGCTTTTATATCTCACCTGGACTCTCACATGTATTCTGGTTGTGACTTGTTCGTGCAAATGCAAATGATCTGTATTCATGTGGGTGACACGATCACACAGAGTTAATTGCTTCGTAACATCACCCTGATTTTCAGATAATTCCTCTAATGTAAGAGTTTTCTCTGACACCAGTGCTGCTGATATTTTTCAAAGTTGCATACTCCAGCATTTGAATTTAATGTCGAGAACGATGAAGTTATTTCAATATTTCTGACCAATGTATTATTCAATTCAGCTACTAGTGCGGTTCTAAGTTATCACAAACATTCACATGGCTCTTTTGGTAGTGTGACCCCTTTAATCTCGCTCTGAATCAATATTCATCCATTAATCACTTTCATCTCTGCTCGCCACGTTAACTCTCTATCATTGTCTATTTATCAAATTCTAATGATGCGTAACCTGATAGGAATGTCTCCAGGACGTGTCTTTTATTCTCACGTTACATCGTTTCCCAACTCGCACACCTTTTATTCACGTGACCTGTCCCGATATTGCTGTGAAAAGCCAATCTTTCATTTAGTGGACAGTTTCATGCGACAGTGTTTGCTTTTTATTTCAAAAGCCTAAAATATGTCTTGATAGCATCAAAGGCAAAACAGAATCAAAGACAACACACGCCAGCTACCTCCTTGTACTCGCTTGACAACTAATTTATAATGGTAGCAATATGCATCACCTAGAAGATGATTCAGCAAGGCTCCAGCAACAGCATCTTCCAAATCAGGTGACCTGTTGAAGGGGAAGCTCCCTGAAAACTAGCGATTCCAAATAGACCTGTTTGACTATTACCAGGTGCTGTGCGATTCTGACTTTGACCTGGAATTATGCCATGCTCCTTCTGTATCACTTGGTCAAAATCCAGAAATTTCTCCCACACTACAATGCCACTTTGGGTGTACCAATGTCACATTGTCTGCAGCATA
>NW_025114348.1:0-1003 GCF_004010195.1 Chiloscyllium plagiosum
TTGTCAGGGGGAGATTAGTGGAGGTATCTGAGAGTGGGCGTTCAACCTCTACAATGTCGAAATCAGTCCATCAGACTACAGCAGGACGACCCGTATCGGCACAGTCTTAATAACACAGTCAGTGTTGGATCTAAGCACACTGAATGGAGGCTGTTCGGACAGTGATAGGTTGGATTTGGTGAGGGGAGTGCAGAGAAATTAAGACAACCAATGTCATGTTGGGATTTCTCAATGAACCGATTTAGTTCAGGTAAAGGCCAGAGAGTGGGGTCAAAGCGGAAGAGAAGTGTTGCAGCTGGGTAACGGGGTCTATGGTGCAGGCAGAGGAATCTTGTCGAAAGAAATGGGCACTGAGTTGAAGACAACAGAAGATCTCAACTGAATGTCATGCCTAAAATTCATTAAAGTGGAGGCACAGAGAGGTAATGCTCAGATATTTGCTGAGTACAGAATATTCAGCATCAGAGAGTGGAAGTTCAGGAGGGATGGTGAATAAACGACAGGAGGTGGAGTTGAGGAGGGCATGGAGTTAGAGGACAGTGTATGGGAGGGGAGGAAGGTTCCAGAGGGTCAAGAGCTTCTCCACGTTGTTGCAAATTGTGTTCCCAGTACATCTGGTTAGTACGACGAATGAGCTGGTGAATAAATTAGAATTGTGGAGTAGTGCAGCCTTGAGCCAACGTGATGTGACGCTGCTGGACAGAGAAAACGTTGATCTCAGTGGTACTGACATCGCATGATCAGTCCTCAGAAAGTAACTAATTGAAAATAATTGGGAAGGTAGTCTTAATGTAACGTCCTGATTTCACTGGAGTGACACTGAAGCAGCAAGGTCTTACTTTTCGGAGACTTTAGACCAAACTGTGAAAACATAATATGTCTTCATGCTATTAACAGGACAACTTTATCCATGGTTTTGGAAGGAACTAGCAAGGGCAGAGTTTATTTGTCACTCCCAATAGCTCTGGGAAAAGTGTCATTGTTCGGTGAGGAAATTACCAGC
>NW_025114349.1:0-1003 GCF_004010195.1 Chiloscyllium plagiosum
GTAGTTTATGTTTGGTCTCCCCAGTGTAGGGAATACCACATTGGAAGCACCTGATGCAGTACACTAGGATTGAAGGGAGGCAGGTGAATCTCTGTTTCACCTGGAAGTTCTGTTTGGGGCGCTGGATGGAGGTGAGGGAGATTGTGTGCCAGCAGTTGATGCATCTTTTCCCATTGTAGGGGCAGTTGTCAGTGCGGATTGGAGGGTTTGGTGGGGAGTGTGGCACGAACCAAAGATTAGCGAAGTGAATTGTCCTTGTGGAAGATGTGCCAGCTGTTGGGATCCAACCTAGTTTACTGTATCTGGTGCTCCCGATGTGGTCTTCTCGACATCGGCAATCCCAAATGTAAACTAAGAGGATGTTTTGCTGAGCATCACAGCTGAGCCCGTAAGGGCTGAGCTGACCTCCCAGTCACTGCCGATTTCAATTCCCCCTCCCAAACCCTTTCCAACGTGGCAATCCTTGACTTCCTCCAATGCCACAATGAACCAAACCGCAAATTGGATGAACAACACTTCACCATTCGCCTGGGCAGCCCACAGCCTGGGGGACTCAACATTGAGTTCTCCAATTTCAAATAACCTCCCCTCCAATCCCAAAAAACATTTCCAGCCCCTTCTCCTCCCTTCCATTCCTCTGATCAGCCCTTCTTCCATCTCCCAACTGGATTTATTCCTCCCATCGACCAACCCGGTCATAACCTGTACTTTATTTTCACCTATCACAACCTCACCATCCTGTCTCCACCTCCCCACCCCTCCTCTTTAAATGTAGACCCCCTTAACCAGCACCCCCCACACACACACACTTTTTTTCACCAATCGCAACCTCACCATCCTGTCTCCACCTCCCCCACCCCTCCTCTTTAAATGTAGACCCCCTTAACCAGCACCCCCCACACACACACACTCACACACTCCCAGACCTGAAGAAGGCTTTTACTCAGGTCGTTGACTTCTCACCTCCTGGTGCCGCCTCTCTTGTTGTGTTGTTCCGGCGTCC
>NW_025114350.1:0-1003 GCF_004010195.1 Chiloscyllium plagiosum
CATTACTTGAGAAGGTATCATGGAATAAGATGTAAATGCATTTGGAAAGGCAGGGTCTGATTAGGTATAGTAAGCATGGCTTTGTGCATGGAGGCCTATGCATAAAAAACTTTTAAAGTTAATTGATGATGTGTCCAGGAAGATTGACTTTTTGAGAAAGGTATCTCAATAATTTATCCTAATTTTTGACAACTTTCTCATTGTTCAATTTGATGTGAGGAATGTCCCATTCAGAATCCTCTGAACTTGGTTCTTCCTTCTGTGTTGTAATCATGAACACCTTCTCCTCTTGCTTTCTTTCAGTATCAAGCTATTTTTTGAGCACATTAACATGACACACTTTGTGAGATTTCTTCCTGCCTGGAGTCATTAGCAAATAATTCATCGCACTAAAGTTCTTAACAATTTGATAAGGTACGCAAAACCTTGTTTTTAAAGGCTCACCTGTTACTGGAAAGAACACCAATGCCTTATTCCCAATGGGAAAATTGTAAATTTGTAATTTCTTGTCCACTTTGTGTTTCATTGTATGCTGTGATACTTTTAAATTCTGTCTAGCCAACTCACCAGCTCTTATTAATCTTTCCCTAAAATTCGACACATTGTCCAAATGGGTGTTCTCTGGATTCTGACTTATTAAATTCTCCTTCATCAATTTTAATGGTCCTCCTAGTTCTTGTGCAAAAATAATTCAAATGGACAGAATTTGGTCGATTCATTCGGTGCATCTCTGAACGCAAAAAGTTCAAAAGGAATTTCCTTATTGCAATCATGTGGATAATCCTGACCATAAACGCTCAACATGGTCTTCGGTTTTTGATGCCATCTCTCTCGTGCTCTCTGTGACTCTGGTTAGTGAGCAGTAGATTTGAATTGTTTTATTCCCAAGTTATCCATCGCCTCCTTGAATAGTTTGGATGTGAAATTTGATCATTCATCTGACTGTATCATTGTTGGTAGTCCGTATCTAGGAAAAATATGAAGTTTTTTTTTCTACAACCTT
>NW_025114351.1:0-1003 GCF_004010195.1 Chiloscyllium plagiosum
TACAAAGGCTGATAAAACGGCCACATGACATCCCGACTCTTGAATTCAATTCCCCGACAAATAAAGGCAAGATACCAGATACCCTATCTACCTGTATGTGTGTGTGTGTGTATGTGTTTGTGTGTGTATCTCTGCGTGTGTGTGTGAGCACTTATCACTGCACGTGTCTGTGTATTGCAATGTAGATGTCCACATTTGTAGATATGTGTTTTTGAAAATGCACACCATTACGTTCCATGCTGATGTTTGACTCAGTGAACATGTCTATATTTATAGGTAAAGCACACAGAAAGTGAAGATTATTGGGAAGCCACAGGATTGTGAATCCTTTGAAAACGGCAGAGCATTACTAAAAAATCAATAAGGGTGAAGAAAATGAAATCTGAGAGTATGCTAGCCCGTTATACAAAAGCTGATTGGAAAGAGCTTTCTGCAGATATTTACAAAGGAAGGAACAGGCAAGAGTCGACATTGGCTCAGTGGAAACTGAGACTGGGGAAGTAGAAATGGGGAACAAAGAAACAGAGAGGGAATTGAGCAGATGCTTTGCATCAGTTTTCATGGTGGAAGATACCAACAGCATGCCATGCTAGTGGCAGAGGTTAGGGTGGTGGCCAACACTAAGGAGAATGTCCTGGGGAACCTAAAACGTCAGAAGGTGGATAGATCACCCAGACCACACGGATTGCACCAGGGGATAGCTGAGGAGATTGTGGAGCTATTGGTGGTGATCTTTCAGGAATCACTGAGATCAGGGAGGATGCCAGGGATCTGGAAAATGGCTAATGTAACATTCCTGTTGAAGGAAGGAGGAAGTCTGGAAACTATAGTTCGGTTAGCCTGACCTCGGTCATTGGTAAGATTTTCGAGTGCATTATTAAAGATTAGATTGCAGAGTGCATGGTAAAATCGGACTGAGTCAGAATGGCTTCATCGGGGTGAGGGGGACATGCCTGACAAGTCTGTTTTCATACTTTGAGGAGGGAACAAGGAAGTGAGGCAA
>NW_025114352.1:0-1003 GCF_004010195.1 Chiloscyllium plagiosum
CACTTCCTCTTGCAGCATGTTCCATATGAGCACGACTCTCTGCATGAAAAAGTTGCCCCTGAGGTTCCTTTTAAATTATTATTCCTCTCACCGTAAACCTATGCCCTCTGTTTTTGTACTCCCCCACCCTGGGGAAAAGATCGAAGCTATTCACCCTATTCATGTCCCTCATGATTTTATAAACCTCTATAAGGTCACTCTTCAGCCTCCGACGCTCCAGAGAAAATAGCCTCAGTCTATTCATCCTCCATCGATAGCACAAACCCTGTAACCCTTGCAACACCCTTGTAAATCTTTTCTGAATGCTTGCAAGTTTTACAACATCTTTCTATAGCAGGGAAACCAGAATTGAACGCAGTATTCCAAAAGGTGGCCTAACCAATGTCCTGTACAGCCACAACTCAACATCCCAATTCCGACACTCAATGCACTGCCTAATAAAGGCAAGTGAATCAAATGCCTTCTTCACTCTGCTATCTGCCTGCACCTCCTTCTCTTCCTAATCTGTGTGGATGTGAGTTACAATCATCTTTTTGCATCCTGATATGAATAGATTCACTCTTTTGTTAATTCAACATATCCTGGTTAAATTGGCTACTTTTAAACACTGAAACTTTATTGCTGGAACAGCACAGCAGATCAGGCAGCATCTAGGGAACAGAAGATTCAACGTTTCGGGCACATGCCCTTCTTCAGGAATCCTGAAGAATGTGATTCCTGAAGAAGGGCATGTGCCCGAAACGTCGAATCTTCTGTTCCCTAGATGCTGCCTGACCTGCTGTGCTGTTCCAGCAATAAAGTTTCAGCTTTGATCTCCAGCGTCTGCAGACCTCACTTTCTCCTACTTTTAAACACCAATTCAATTGGTTTGGGAGGAAGACATCCACAAGAAAGGCTCCCTTTTTAAATTTACCTGTTAGTGACCAACCAAGGATCCAGGTAAATGAAGGAAGGAAACCATTTCATCCTTGCTCACCTGGGAGCTTAACAATTTGGGGTATCT
>NW_025114353.1:0-1003 GCF_004010195.1 Chiloscyllium plagiosum
AGAGACAGGCAGAGAGACAGGCAGAGAGACAGGGCGCCCTCTTGTTGTGCTGCTATTTCACTCCCTTGCCCAAATCTGTTGTACACAATCATTGTAGAAATTTTAAAAAATATCTCAAAAACCTTAACCTGCCTTTATAAAAGAAATCTAACCTGCACCTTCATATCCAGTTAAACACCAAACAGGCAATACTTTACAGGAGAAAGTGAGGTCTGCAGACGCTGGAGATTAGAGCTGAAAATGTGTTGCTGGAAAAGCGCAGCTGGTCAGGCAGCATCCAGGGAACAGGAGAATCGAAGTTTCGGGCATAAGCCCTTCTTCCTCATTCCTGAAGAAGGGCTTATGCCCGAAACGCGATTCTCCTGTTCCCTGGATGCTGCCTGACCTGCTGTGCTTTTCCAGCAACACATTTTCAGGCAATACTTTACATCCTATCAGACTTTACCTTTATCTATTGGCAACCCACAGCATCCTATTTTGTTTCTCGCATTGCTATCACAGCCTCAGTACAAGGTCTGAACATTACCTTAGCCAACAAGATTTGACATTGCAGCAATAAAAGTTCACAAGGAAACAACTTCAAGCAACTTCAAATCTGGACAAACAAGAGGCAAAATTTTCTATATGCAAAACAATTAATCAAATAACCAGACTACATTTAACACAACACACAACGCTGGTAGAATGCTTCATTTTATCTTGTTATTAGTCTGTAACAAAGAATTGATCAACACTAAACATTGCAACAGTCCTGCCTCTGGATGTTTTAATGCATGCTAAAATAAATATTTCACTACAACTCTGAATATACCAAGACCCACAAACATTAAAAGAATACTGGATCCACAACGTGTGCTAGAAGGGTTACACCCAAAACATTGACTTATGCATCTCCTGATGCTGGGGAGAAAGTGAGGACTGCAGATGCTGGAGATCAGAGCTGAAAATGTGTTGCTGGAAAAGCGTAGGAGGTCAGGCAACATCCAAGGAACAGGAGAATCGA
>NW_025114354.1:0-1003 GCF_004010195.1 Chiloscyllium plagiosum
GTGTGTGTGTGTGTGTGTGTGTGTGCATCCCTCCCTCGCTGTGTGTCTGCGGGTAACCCTCTCACTGTGTGTGTTTGTATGTTGCTCACTCGCTGTATGAGTGCACGCGTCCGTCCCTTGCTCTGTGTTTATGTGTGTGTGTGTGTGTGTGTATGTGTGCGTGTCCCTCCCTCGCTTTGCGTGTGTGTGTCCGTCTTTTGTGTGCATGTGTGCATGTCTCTCCCTTGCTCTGTGTTCGTGTGGTGTAGGTATGTATGCGTCTCTCCCTCGCTTTGCGTGTATGGCTCCGTCCCTTGTGTGTGTGACCAGCTTGCCATGTGCACGTGTCCCACCCTTGCCGTGTCTATGTGTGTGCTCTCTCGCTGTGTGTGTGTGCCCCCTTTCAATTTTTGTGCACATGCCCTCCCCCTCAACATGTGTGTTCTTGTCCCTCCTTCACGGTGTGTGCGTGTCCCATCCTTGCAGTGTATGTGCATGTTCCTCCCTCGGTGTGTCTGCTTGTATTCCCCTCACCGTAAGTGTGTGTGTTTGTCCCACCCTCGCTGTGTGTGCGCGTCTCTCCCTTGCTCTGTGTTTGTGCGTGTGTGTATGTATGTGCGCATGTCCCTCCTTCGCTTTGCGTGTGTGTGTTCCTGTCCCTCACTGCGTGTGTCCCTCCCTCGCCGTGTGTCTGCATGTATCCCCCTCACTGTGTGCATGTGCATGTCCCTCCCTGATGTGTGTGTGTGTGTGTATTTGTGCATGTGCCTCCCTCGCTTTGCGTGTGTGTGCCCCCTCTCAATTTGTGTGCACATACCCTCCCCCTCGCGGTGCGTGTGCTTGTCCCTCCTTCGCTATGTGTCTCTCCCTCGCTATGTGTGTGCGTGTTGCTCCCTCGCTGTATGAGTGCGTGTTGCTCCCTCGCTGTATGAGTGCGTGTCCCTCGCTCGCCGTGTCAGTGCGTGTCACCTCTCACTGTGTGTGCATGCCTCCCTCTGTGCACATTTCCTCCCCTTCGCCGTGT
>NW_025114355.1:0-1003 GCF_004010195.1 Chiloscyllium plagiosum
CTCTTTGTTTATGTGCCATCAGTTTATATGGGATAAGAGCTTGCGCTTCGGGTATTCGGACTGAAGTGATGATCGAGGCTAGGAGCTTACTGTGAAGACTGTTTGAGAAGTGTATTAACCGGTCTGGGAGTAGATTATAATGTCTGGATTCTATATTCGCGTCTTTGGTCAAGACTGAGGCATTGTTGGTGTGTTCAGTGTTTGTTGGCAGGCATGATTTCTATATTTTGCCGACATGATTCTGTGTTTTTTATGTGGTTATACTATGGGTGGACAGTGTAGCAGATTTTCTCCCAAAGTTCGCCCTTCTTTTGTTAAGAGCATTTTGAAAAAGTGCAAAGTAGCCCAGATCGGGGAGGCTATCAGGTGGTGGGGATTTGATGTCAGAGAGGTAGTAGTCAGTGTCTGAATCTGACCAAGGGTAATTTGTGTCAGGGGAGGCGATCTCAATCCAGTGAATTTGTAAAAGCTGGCTTGTGAGGAGGGCAGGTATAACAGTGCTGTACAAAACCGACAGGAGCTCATACGGAGGCCCAAGACCTGGATAATGGTACCCACCACCGCAATACGGGATATCGGTTCCTCCAGAAGTTCAGTGCCCCGTGAGCCAAGCCAGGAGGTTGCCCAGGTCCACAAGTCTCAGTGGCACTCCAGTTCATTTGGGGCAGCAGCAGCACGTGGAAAGCGGTGTGTCATGTCCGTTATATTTTCGCTGGGGTCAGGGATGTAGGTACAGCAGTCTCTGCCAATGAAGACGCTAGTGCCCCTGTTGTGGCCAGCTAGTATTCCAGGGCCATTCTGTCTTGTAGGGCGACAGTACAAATGGCGACAAACTCTGCATTCAGCTGGGCAAGCACTTCAGCCGTGGCATGTTATCTCCTCTGGCGTGGTGGCCAGCTGATGTGCCTCGATGTCGAGGCGCAGAGTTTCATAAGTGGACACAAAAACCCTGGGGTGAGGGGGCGGTAATTCGTCTAGGGCAGTGAGGGTGCGTTTTCTGTGG
>NW_025114356.1:0-1003 GCF_004010195.1 Chiloscyllium plagiosum
AAACAATCTTATCAACCTGTATAACCTGCGATTTTACAGTCTATATATATAAAATGTAATTCCGTATACCATGCTTAAAATTGTCCTATTCTATTCACATTGTCGTTCAGCATTCCATGTATCAAAGGTAATCGGTTACCGAACTCTTCATTGCATTTTATTCTATTTGTCAGAAAGAGTGAAGGCTGAATACGTGTGACTTTGAGATATTAATGTACTGCCCAAAGGTCTCCTCAGTTACTGGCCAGTCCTTTCTGTCACATAGGCAATATTGTATTCATTCCGTCCCTTACTCATTAATTCATGACTTTTATTGAACAAGGTTATTGTACATTGTTATGAATAAGGACCCAGCCATTAAAATATTTTGAAGCAGGTAGCCCAGACTGTAATTGTTGGGGTTAAGTGTATAGTGGGCATTCCTGGAGTGAAATAGCTGGTCATGCTGCCGAGTTTAAACAAACCGCATTTATTTATCAAATTACGGAAGGAACCACAAAGAACCGAAAATTGAATGCTCAAACATAAAATCCTCTCCGCGTGTGACAGGTAATCCCGACTTAATGATGCTGTTCTAAATTACTTGCAACAATCCCAATAATCAAACCTTTTAGCAAAAGACTAAAAATGTCACAAACAAGTTTACTGGTTACGAGGTCAGAAGGCAAAAGGAGGGGGAGAATGCCTAGTTTCAACAGTGAGCCTGATTCAACTAACCACCGAGCTGAATTGACCTGCGCAGCTACAGAGTTCGCCACGCCCCCTGGTTCACACCAGTTTATTTTTAAAATACTTGAAAGCCTTTTGCCTGAGGCATTAACTATTAGGTAAACAAAATGACCCAATGAGATATTCAAAATTGAGACATGTTGGGACTTTGGGTCATTCTGAACCGCTCCGAAAAAAATATCAAGGGCGACATAACCTTGTAAAGAGACCAGCTTTGTGACAACTCCTCCCAAATAAAACGGAATCATTAATATCCAAAGATGTCTTCAGTTTT
>NW_025114357.1:0-1003 GCF_004010195.1 Chiloscyllium plagiosum
GTGGATGTACCTACACCAAATAGACTGCAGTGATATTAGAAGACATCCCACCACCACTTTCTAATGTCGAAGAGTGTGATGCTGGAAAAGCACAGCTGCTCAGACAACATCCAAGGAGCAGGAGAGTCAACATTTCGAGCATAAACCTTATGTCAGGAATGAGGGGGTGACCCAAGAGGGCTGAAAGATAAATGGGAAGAGGGTGTGGCGAGGTGCAAGGTAGCTGAGAGTGTAATAGGTAGATGAAGGTGGGGGTGAAGGTGATAGGTCAGAGAGGTGGGTGGAGCAGATAGGTGGGAAGGAAGACGGACAGGTAGGACAGTTCAAGATGGCAGTTGGAGGGTTTGATCTGGCATAATGTGGGAGAGGGAAATGAGGAAACTGGTGAAATCCACATTGATCCCATGTGGTTGGAGGGTTCCAAGGTGGAAGATGAGGCGTTCTTCCTCCAGGCATCGGGTGGCTAGAGTTTAGCCGTTGTGGAGGCCGAGGGCCTACATGTCCTTGATGGAGTGGGAGGGGAAGTTAAAGTGTTTGGCCACAGGGTGGAGGGGTTGTTTAGTGCGTGTGACCCAGAGATGTTCTCTGAAACATTCCGCAAGTTGGTGTCCTATCACCACAATATAGAGAAGCCACAGCCACAAAAGAAAACCAACCCGCTACGACAGCCACAAAAAAAAATTGAAGTAGTTCTCCTCCTCTCTCAACTAGGATCTCAGTAAGTTTCTTTCTCACTGCACTGCCCGGGGTCACCTCCTCTGCCCTGAAGCTCTTCAGCCACGTCCTGAAACAATCACAGCCACAAAAGAGAAACTCCTCTACACTGGGGAGACAAGACACCAACATGCGGAACATCTCTGGGACACCGGCACTAAACAATCCCACTGCCCTGGGATCAAACACTTTAAATCCCCTTCCCATTCTGCCAAGGATACGCAAATCCCAGGCCTCCTCCACCAACAACTCTAGCCACCTGACGCCTGGAGGAAGAATGCCTCATATT
>NW_025114358.1:0-1003 GCF_004010195.1 Chiloscyllium plagiosum
GCTGCCTCAAGCCCCAAAATTATCGGATATGTACGTGTTGCTTCAGCCCCAGCACTATCGGATATGTAAGTGCTGCTTCAAGCCCCAGCACTATCAGATATGTAAGTGCTGCTTCAAGCCCCAGCATTATCAGATATGTAAGTGCTGCTTCAAGCCCCAGCACTATTGGATATGTAAGTGCTGCTTCAATCCCCAACACTATAGAATATGTAAGGGCTGCTTCAAGCCCCAGCACTATCGGATACGTAAGTGCTGCTTCAAGCCCCAGCACTATCGGATATGTAAGTGCTGCTTCAAGCCCCGTCACTATCGGATATGGAAGTGTTGCTTCAAGCCCCAGCACTATCGGATATGTAAGTGCTGCTTCAAGCCCCAGCACTATCGGATATGTAAGTGTTGCTTCAAGCCCCGTCACTATCGGATAGGTAACTGCTGCTTCAAGCCCCAGCACTATCGGATATGTAAGTGTTGCTTCAAGCCCCAGCACTATTGGATATGTAAGTGCTGTTTCAAGCCCCAGCACTATTGGATATGTAAGTGCTGCCTCAAGCCCCAAAATTATCGGATATGTAAGTGTTGCTTCAAGTCCCATCACTATCGGATATGTAAGTGCTGCTTCAAGCCTTATCACTATCGGATATGTAAGTGCTGCTTCAAGCCCCAGCATTATTGGATATGTAAGTGTTGCTTCAAGCCCCAGCACTATCGGATAGGTAAGTGCTGCTACAAACCCCAGCACTATCGGATATGTAAGTGTTGTTTCAAGACCCAGCACTATCGGATATGTAATTGCTGCTTCAAGCTCCAGCACTATCAGATATGTAAGTTTTGCTTCAAGCCCCGTCATTATCGGATATATAAGCGCTGCTTCAAGCCCCAACACAATCGGATGTGTAAGTGTTGCTTCAAGCCCCAGCACTATTGGATATGTAATTGCTGCTTCCAGCCCCAGCACTATCGGATATGTAAATGTTGCTTCACGACACAGCACTATCGGATATAG
>NW_025114359.1:0-1003 GCF_004010195.1 Chiloscyllium plagiosum
CCCTCTAATTATCAGCCTGTGCCCATGTGTCCTAGTCTCCCTGCCTAATGGAAAAAAACTTACCAACATCCACGCTTTTTAAGCCATGCACTATCTTGTAAGTTTCTATCAGATCTCCCCTCAACCTTCTAAACTCTAATGAATATAATTCCAGGATCCTCAGCTGTTCATCGTCTGTTAGGCCTATGATACCAGCGATCATCACGTGAATCTCCGCTGGACACGCTCCAGTGCCACTATGTCCTTACTGAGGTGTGGGGCCCAAAATTGGACACGGTATTCTAAATGGAGCCTAACCAGAGCTTTATAAAGTCTCAGTAGCACATTGCTGCTTTTACATTCCAACTCGCTTGAGATAAATGACAACATTATATTTCCTTTCTTCAGCACGGATTCAACCCGCAAGTCAACCTTTAGAGAATCCTGGACTAGCAGTCCCAGATCCCTTTGTACTTTGGCTTTATGAATTTTCTCACTGTTTAGAAAATAGTCCATGCTGTATTCTTTTTTTCCGAAGTGCAAGACCTCACGTTTGCTTACATTGAATTTCATCAGCTATTTCCTGGACCACTCTCCTAAACTGTCCAAATCTTTCTGCAGCCTCCCCACCTCCTCAGAACTACCTGCCTGTCTGCCTAACTTAGTATCATCAGCGAACTTCGTGGGAATGCCCCCAGTCCCATTATCCAGATCATTAATATATAAAGTGAACAGCTGCAGCCCCAACACTGCGGGACACCACTTGTCACCAGCTGCCATTCTGAAAAAGAACCTTTTATCGCAACTCTCTGCCTTCTCTCAGGCAGCCTATCCTCAATCCATGCCAGTAGCTCAACTCGAATACCATGGACCCTCCCTTTACTCAGCAGCCTCCTATGAGGCACCTTATCAAAGGCCTTTTGGAAATCTCGGTAGATAACATCCTCTGGGTTTCCCAAGTCTAACCTACTTGTTAACTCTTCAAGTTTGTCAACCTCCCCTTGCTAAATCCATGCTGACTTAT
>NW_025114360.1:0-1003 GCF_004010195.1 Chiloscyllium plagiosum
TATCCACCAACAACGTCTCATGTCTCCTCCTGGTTCTTCTGACCTCACTCTTTAGGTCTTTCCTGGTTGTCTTGTAATCCTCAAGAGGCCTAACTGAGCCTTCATATCTCATCCGAACATATGCTTTTTTCTTCCTCTTGACCAGAGATTCCACTTCCTTCGTAAACTACAGCTCCCGCACTCTACAGCTTACTCCATTCCTGACAGGTTCATACTTATGTTTGACACTCAGGAGCTTTTCCTTGATTAAGTTCCACGTTTCTAATGTGCCCGAAACCTGCAGTTTCCTTCCCCATATGATGCTTCCTAAATCTTGCCTAATCGTATCGTAATTGCCTTTTCCCCAGCTGAGATCTTGCCCAGTGGTATGCATCTGTCCGTTTCTATCACTAAAGTAAACATAACAAAATTGTGATCGCTATCACCAAAGTGCGCACCTATTTCCAAGTCTAACTCCTGGCCGGGCTCATTACACAGTACCAAGTCTAATGTGGCTTCACCCCTTGTTGGCCTGTCTACATACTGTGTCAGGATGCCCTCCTGCACACATTGGACAAAAACGGATCCATCTATAGTACTCGTACTATAATGTTTCCAGTCAACATTTGGAAAGTTGAAGTCCCCATGACAACTACCTTGTCTGTCTCATTCCTTTCCTATCGAGAATCATCTTTGCTATCCTTTCCCCAATATCTCTGGAAGTATTCGGAGGCCAATAGAAAACTCCCAACAGGGTGACCTCCCCTTTTCTGTTTATAACCGCAGCCTATACTACCTCAGTTGACGAGCCCCTAACATCCTTTCTGCAACTGCAAAACTATCCTTGACCAAGAATGCCTCTTTTACCATCTTCTCTGTTCTCACTGAAACATCTAAATCCTAGGACCTGCAACAACCATTCCTGTGCCTGCTCTTTTCATGTCTCCGAAATGGCCACAACATCGACATCCCAGGTACCAACCCATGTTGCAAGTTCATCCACCTTATTCCAGATGCTCCTGGC
>NW_025114361.1:0-1003 GCF_004010195.1 Chiloscyllium plagiosum
CGTCCAGGTGATTCTTAAAGTTTGCTTTCAACAGCCCTTCTGGCAACCCGGTCCAGGAATGCACAATCATTTGTATGAAGAACTTGTCTCGCTCATCCCTTTTAAACTTACCTTTCTACTTTGATCCTGTGCCTCCCAAGTAATTTACCCTTCCGCCCTGAAAAAAACGCTCATACTTTCCACTGTTTCCACACCGTCAACTTGTATCCGATCACCCATCACACTCCAGCATTACAGTGAAAACAAATCCAAATTATTCACCCTTTCTTCATAGCTTTCCTTCCCTCAGACCAGGAAACAGCCTAATAAACCTTTTCTATGCCCTTTCCAAAGCATCTCATCCTTCTTATAGTGTGGTGACCAGACTTGTGCATAATATTCCAAGTGTGGACTGGCCTAAATTCTATAACGCTGGATTACAAATTGCCAACTTTCATTTTCAATGCAACATGCAATGAAAGCAAGCATGCAGTAGGCCATTTTTATTACCATTTCTACCTGTGCTGATACATTCAATGATCTGTGGACCTGTACAAACAGATCCTTTTTCGTACAAGTGCTCTTCCATTCACTGTATAATTTCCACCTGTACTTGGTCTTCCAAACTGCATCACCTCACATTTCTCCAGATTAGTCTCCACCTGTCATGTTTTTACTTCGCACAGCTCTAAATGATCTATATCATGCTGTTTCTATAACAAACATCCTCACTATACAATCTTTGTATAGTCAGCAATCTTACAAATTAGACCAGGTATTTATTCCTCCAAATCATTATTGTACAACACATTTAGCACATGTCATGTCACTGATCTCTGTGGAACACCACGAGCAACAATTCTCCATGCCGAAAAGCATCCTTCCACTTCTGGCTTCTATTTTCTATGACGAAACCAGTTTTGTATTCATCTTGCCAGTTCACCCTAATACCATGTGATTTCACCTGGTGTACATCTCACGCAGTGTATACCAATATCCTTGTGAGAGAGAAAGTTCTGTGAAT
>NW_025114362.1:0-1003 GCF_004010195.1 Chiloscyllium plagiosum
GTGAAGAGATCGAAAAGATGTTAGTGATGATTTGTCGGGTATCACTAGAGTCAGGGAGGCTCCCAGCAGAATAGAAGGTCGCTATTATGACACTCCTGTTAAAATTGGAGTAAGTAAAAAGTCGGAATTAGCCTAACTTCGTTTGTAGGTAAGATCGTGGAATCCGTTGTGAAGGATGCGATTTCTGAATTCTTGAAAGTATATGGTGAAATAGTACAACGTCAGCATGGCTTCATCAAGGGGAGGTCATGCCTGACAAATCTATTAGAATTATTTGAGGAAGTAACGAGCAGGTTCGGCTAAGGAGAGAGAACGGATGTTATATAACATATATAGAACATAGAACAGTACAGCGAATAACAGGCCCTTCGGCCCTCGATGATGTGCCGACCTGTGAACTATTGTCAGCTCGTCCCATTATCCCATCACCATCCATGTGCTTATCCAAGGATTGCTTAAATCTCCTTAATTGTGATTAAAGTGTTAGAAAAGATTCTAAGGGATCGTATTTATACTCAATACGATAGGAATTAGTTCATTAGAGAAAGTCAGTATGGTTTTGTGAAGGGTATTTTGTGCCTCAGAAAAAGTATTGAGTTCTTTGAGAAGGTGACCAAACGGATGGATGAGAGTAAATCCGTTTATGATGTGAATTTGGATTTCAGTAACGCGTTTGACAAGGTTTCCCATGGTAGACCACTGCAAAGAATACTGAGGCATGGGATTCAGGACTATTTCGTGGTTTAGATCAGAAGTTGGCTTCCTGAAAGAAGACAGATGGTGTTGCATGATGAGAAATGTTCATCATGGAATTCACTTCCCAGTGGCGTATGGAAAGATTCTGATTTGGGTCCACTGCTGCTTGTCATTTTTATAAACGATATGGATGAGCTCATAGAAGGATGGGTTCATAAATTTGCGGACGACAGAAAGATCGGTACTGTTTTGGATAGTGCCAAAGAATGTTGTCGTGTGCAGAGGGACATAGATGGTGATGGTAACA
>NW_025114363.1:0-1003 GCF_004010195.1 Chiloscyllium plagiosum
TTTTGGAGAAGTGGCTTGTATTCCACTTAAAGCAGCCTTTCACCAGAGAAACTTGCGGACGTAAAGTACATGGAGTGCGTATAATGATTAGGACTCTGTCACTGTCGGGGAATGTCTCTGCGTGTCTGCCTCTGTGTGTGAACATGAGAATACGTTCCTCAAAGGTGTTGCAACCCAGTCAACCGTCAGTACCATTGTTGTGTCATTTAAGCTCACAGAGCCAATCTCATTGACATTTTCCCTGGAAAGTCAGAACATTCAAAGTTATGGGGCAAATGCTGCAAACTGGGACGGGGATAGATGGACGTCTGATAATCTGCTCTGTACGATGGACGGATGGTCCTTCACTGTCCCGCCCCAACCCCACTCTCCCACGCTTTAAAATCTCGAGGACAGAGAGAGGAATTGACCTGATGAGAAAATCTCTTCACAATCTTCCATCACCTTTTTATTGTCCCTTTTCCGACAAATTTTGCAAATTACTTACCATGCTTTTTATATTCTTACCTAAATCATTTATTTAAATGAAAAAAAAATGAATGTGGGTTCAGCATCGATCCTTGTGGGACACCATCGGTAATAGTCCTCCAGTCTTAAAGCTACTTTCCACGGCTATTCCCAGCCTCCTGCTGTTAATCTAATTTTATCTCGAATTGGAAATATCACCGAACTCTCTGTGATCTCACTTTTTGAATCAGGCAAACATGTGGAACCTTGAAAAAGGTTTTATTAAAGTTCAAGTGAGCAATATCTACCACTTTGTCCGGATCAATCATATTAGTTATGCCCTCGAAAACTCAGTCATGTTTGTGAGATACAACTTCCCTCGCGCAAAAACATTCAGGCTATTCCCATTTATTCCTTGTATCTCCAAATGTATTTAAATCCTATAGTTTATAATTGCATCCAACAAGTTACTTAAGACCACTGTCAGAAACACAGGTCTATCGTTTCCAGGCTTCTCCATGTCACCCTTTCTTAACAAAAGCACAAAATTAGCCAC
>NW_025114364.1:0-1003 GCF_004010195.1 Chiloscyllium plagiosum
TTCCCCAGTTTCCCCAGTCAGTGAGAGCAGACAGCTCAATGCAGAGTGACTGCCTGTACCTAATACTGTGGCCCCTTATTTTAGAAGTCCCAGCCAGGGGAATTATCATCTCTGCTTCCAATCTGTCTCACCCTGTCAGAGTTTTGTATATTTCACTGAGATCTCCACTCATTTTCCTTAACCCCATGGAATACTGGCCCAGTCACCCCGAACTATGCTCCCACAACAAGCCCATCATCCCAGAGATCAGTCTGGTCATCCTTCACTGCTCTCCCTCAATGTCAGGTTTGTCATTTATTAGGTAAGGAGACCAAAACTGCACAAAATACTGCACAATGTTCAAGATGATATCTCACCAATGCCCTGTGCAGCTGCAGTCAGACACCTTTTCTCCTGGACTCACATCCCCCTGAAATGAAGGTCAACACACCATTTATCTTCCTCCCTGCTTTCTGTTTCTGCAATATTACTTTCAGCGACTGGTGTACAAGGAGATGCAGATCCTTTTCAGTATTGCAGCTCCCCACTTTGTGCCAATGCCATGCCCGGTATTGACTTCTGGTTGCAGAACTCACTGCGCTGCAACAACCTCAGAGGTTTATGCAGAAGGAAACAACAAAAAGGAACATACGTCCCTTTGTAGATCAACATGTTTCAAACAATTCCTTTCAAATGGTAGGCTGCCAATTTATCATTTCCGTTAAAGGGCCCACCATCACCCCTATCCACATTGTTCTCCATCTGTCACATATTTACTCATTCACTCCACTTATCTTAGTCTTCTCGGTGCTTTTTTACATCCTCCTCACCTACTCACAATCCCACATTCGTTAGTTCTGTCAGCAGGCTGGGATATATTGTATCTGATTCCCGCAACCCAATGTTTAAAGGGCATTGTGAACAGCTGGGCCCCAAGCACCGATCCCTGCGACACCTCAGCAACCGTCCTCTGTTAATTTATATTTATTTGTTTCGTGAATCTCGGAGTCACTGCTGGACCAGC
>NW_025114365.1:0-1003 GCF_004010195.1 Chiloscyllium plagiosum
TTCTCGTTGTCAGCGAAAGGCTGGCAACATCAAATATCTCTCCAAAACCGGTAATGATCTCCTACAACCTCTTTCAAAAGGGAGGAGATAAAGAGGCTTGAAAACATGGACCAGTTTGCTCAGGAACACCTTCCTCCCCGCCGTAATTACACTGGCGAATTGAAATCTCTAGCTTTTCAAATAATATTAATCTTGCTAAAGTTGATCTTACTTTGCACATCTCCTGAGCAGCTGTCACCTTGTGTGCCTCACTCTGTCTACGTGCCATAGAGGCTCAAGGTCTTCTCAAAGGCAATCAAAAAAGTGAACTAATGCTGGCCCAGCCAGCGTTACCTATATCCCATTAATAGATTTGAGAAGATGACGACACTCAGAAAAGACAGACAGGTGGGATCAAATCGGTTTAAACATGATGTTAGATATACACAGGTTTCCCTCAGTATCTGAAAGTAGAGTGTTCCTACAAAACCTTTCATAAGCTGATATGGGGCAAAGCGAAGTAGCATTAATTTGTATGGGAAAAATTAATCTTTCTTGGTAAAAGTGAAAATCCTCTTCGGATTTCTTTTGGTGAGCGAAAACAGGACGTAATGGAAATGTTTCAGAAAGAGAAGTGGCAAAAAGCACATTTATGAAAAGCGGGGGAGACATGTACCGGCATGGGCATGATATTCAGGAAGATGGGAAAAGTTAAAAATAAATGAGTTGAATCTCACAATTTATTTCCATCCCAGCTGATTATCATTCCCTTTGTTTGTGCTTTTTCTTCAATCTCTCTCTTTGTCTATCGATTTAACTCTGAGGGAGGTGGCTGGCAAAATAGCGGAGGCGTTGGTTGAGATCTTTCAAAAGTCACTGGAGTCATGGAAAGTACCGGATGATTGGAAGATCGCTGTTGTAACCCCCTTGTTCAAGAAAGGATCAAGACAAAAGATGGAAAATTATAGGCCAATTAGCCTAATCTCGGGTATTGGTAAAATTCTAGAATCCATCATTAAGGATG
>NW_025114366.1:0-1003 GCF_004010195.1 Chiloscyllium plagiosum
ACTACAGAGGAGCTCAGAGAGAATGTATTATGGACAGTGGAGGAGATTACAGACACAGAGATGGCTGTCGGGTTAAAAAGAGCTTCTACAGACCCTCAATGTTGTCAGGCTGGAGGGAGGTGATAATAGTGAGTGTTACCAAGACTTAATTACTTCACTGACATAGAGCAGGTCTCAGCACGTAACTGTCAAAGGGAAGTTGAGACAGTTAAGAAGAGTTTTCAGAGATACAAATGTTTATGGGAGTTTCAGAGGGAATAGTGATTGGGAATGCTGTAATAAATGGCAATAGTTATAGGGAGGGTTCTAAAAGTAGGAAGAGTTGACAGTCATATCGATCTTTGTAAGTACTGGGGAAACTTACGTAGATTTAAAGACTGGAGGAGATTACAGTGTTAAGGAGAATATTGTGATTGAGGCAAGGTTTAAGAGATGGGGATGGTTGACAGGACTGGGCAAAGTTCTAAATAGAATCTCCACAATGTGGAACCAGGCCATTCGGCCCAACCAGTCCATTCTAACCCTCTGAAGAGCATTCTACCCAGATCCACCCCTCTACCTATCCATTAAAGCCTTCATTTCGCATGGTGAACTTAGTTAAACCGCACATTCCTGAATAGTACAGTCAATTGATGATGTTCGATCCACTGATCGTGCAAATTTTGGATGGTGGGAGGAAACTAGAGCACCCGGAAGAACCCACACAGTTGGGGGGTGGGGAGAACATGCAAAGACCACGCAGACAATTGTCCAAGATGGCATTGAAGCCAGGTCCCTGACGTTGTGAGGCTGCAGTGCTATCCACTGAACCTCCCTGCATCTGATTATACAGAGCACTGCAGACATTTGACCAGGACCCAAAGTTCACGAGGGCTTATTGGAAGAGGAGGAGAACGTAGTCAGGAACAGGAGAAGGTTTCTTAGATGGTGAGAGGGACTGGAGGATTCTCTAGACAATTAGAGGTAGGGACGGTTGGGGAGACTGGATGAAGTTAGTCATACT
>NW_025114367.1:0-1003 GCF_004010195.1 Chiloscyllium plagiosum
GAAGAAGGGTTACACCTGAAATGTCGATTTCTCCACCTCCATATGCTGCCTGGCTTATTGTGTTCTTCCAGCCTCCTGCCTGTCTATTTGGCAGTGCTGTAAAGTGTTTTGGCAGTTGAGCAAAGTGCTTTGACTCATCACATGGCCCTGTAATGTGCTTTCAATATTCAAGTCTTTCATTTCCTACCTCTTAAGTCTCTGTCTTTATCCTCCTGTAAAGCACTCTTTAAATCTTTCTCTTTTCTCAAGTTCTGATCATTGTCCTGTGGGATTGGTGTCAAATATTTGTTTAATAATTGTTCCTGCAAAACAATAATCTTAAAGGTGCTATAGAAGTGCAGTTTGTGACCATGTAACCAGGTGCCAGACATCGATTTACATTATTTTCCCCAACATGAATCATGAAGAAGTGTGGAAAGATTTTAAAGTTCAGTCTTTTCAAGGATAAAGTAATGGGGCAAGGTGACATAATTTGGTATTTAAAAGAGTTGACAAGGGAGGAAAGGTCCATTTCAATAGCAGGGTTTCATGTTCACTGTATTGTAACATTCTTACCCTTGAAAAGTCACTTCATTGGTTATGAAGAAACTTGGGGCATCCTCACAACAAGAAAGATATTGTATGAATGCAAGTTTTTCACTTTGTACTGAAAGGAGAGTGTTAGACCAATTTTGCTCTCAAATCTCTGGAATGGGGGGGCTACTGGCTCACCTCCTGAGGAGCAAAACTTAGCTGAACACACAATGCAGGAATCTGTAGGATCTGGAGGAGGATCTTTGAACTCACTGCTTGAAGTGGTGCTCGAGATAGAAACTGCTCTCTACATTTAAATACCATGCTCATGAAGTGTTGTAACCTACACAACTACTGTTCAGAAGATGCAAAACATGGATGAACCAATTCTGTGTCTTGCATGTACCCTGACCACATATGAAAGAGGAGCAGAATTATGTATGATATGTTTCTCAACCCGATTATCCTGCCTTCTTCCCATAAACCTTCA
>NW_025114368.1:0-1003 GCF_004010195.1 Chiloscyllium plagiosum
CTACCCCTGACATCCCCCCTATACTTTCTACCCTTCACCTTAAATTTATGTCCCCTTGTAACACTCTATTGTACCCGGGGAAACATTTTCTGACTGTCCACTCTATCTATTCCTCTGATCATCTTATAAACCTCTATCAAATCACCCCTCATCCTTCGCCGTTCCAATAAGAAAAGGCCTAGTACTCTCAACCTATCCTTGTGCGACCTATTATCCATTCCAGGCAACATCCGGGTAAATCTTCTCTGCACCCTTTCCAAAGCTTCCACATCTTTCCTGAAGTGAGGCGACCAGAACTGCACAAAGTGCTCCAAATGTGGCCTTACCAAGGTCCTGTACAGCTGCAATATCACCTCACGACTCTTGAATTCAATCCCTCTGCTAATGAACGCTGATACACCATAGGCCTTCTGACAAGCTCTATCGACCTGAGTGGCAACTTTCAAAGATCTATGAACATAGACTCTAAGAACCCTCTGCTCCTCCACCTTACTAAGAACTCTACCGTTAACCCTGTATTCCGCATTCGTATTTGTCCTCCAAAATGGACAACCTCACCCTTGACAGGGTTGAACTCCATCTGCCACTCCTCAGCCCAGCTCTGCATCATATCTAAGTTTCTTTGCAGCCGACAACAGCCCTCCTCAATGTCCACAACTCCACCAATCTTCGTATCATCTGCAAATTTACTGACCCATCCTTCGACTCCCTCTCCAAGTCTTTAATAAAAATTACAAACAGCAGAGGACCCAGAACTGATCCCTGCAGAACTCCACTTGTAACTGGGCTCCAGGCTGAATATTTACCATCTACCACCACTCTCTGACTTCGACCGGTTAGCCAGTTTTCTATCCAACTGGCCAAATTTCCCTCTGTCCCATGCCTCCTGACTTTCTGCATAAGCCTACCATGGGGAACCTTATTAAATGCCTTACAGTGAATACAAAACGATCATTGCCCACGGCTCTGAAATTTCCTCTCTTGTTTCCCACATAATCCTAGG
>NW_025114369.1:0-1003 GCF_004010195.1 Chiloscyllium plagiosum
TGCCAACTTGGTGATCATGCTGGATGGTGGATCTCGGTATGATTCACACAGCAAAAGGTTGTGAAAGAATGAAAGTTTCGTTTCATTGGAAAAGTTTTCTGTGGTTCCAATTCCAATTGACTGTTTGAAATACTGATCAGAAAGTTATGTGGAATGTTGCATTAAAATTCACAATCCCACTGGATAAACTATTGCACCCAATCTCTCCTTATTTGTTTCACTTTCATTCGAAGTAAATTCATAGAAAGTCAAGATGGAACGAAAGGAGGAAAGAAACGTTTGCACTCCTTTTCATTATCCCAATTCAACTTACAACAGAATCAAATTGCTTTATTTCGACTTTGATGAGGTATCAATTTATCACAAATCTCTAATGGAATGAAGGACAAGAGCAAGATTCTCCATCCAGTGTATCCTAAAGATGCGAGGTACAAAGGAAACCACAGCTGCGTTTGATAGAAGTAACAGCCAGAGTAGGATTCAAATCCACACATGCACAATGAAACAGCAACCTGACGCGTTAAACTCTGGGCCACTTAAGTCCATGGAAAAGGGGCTCACATATAACCACATCAAGATTACATATGGTGCACCTCGGGGAGAAGAAATTCCCTGAGCAGAATCGAATCCACACCATTATGTTTCTTCTTTCAGCGGAATAATAATATCAGCAAAATCCAAGGAATTGACCTCGTCCTTGGAAGGAATACCCTGTCCTTGATTTATTCCGAGTCGGTACTGTCTCAGGATGAACCAGCAAACATGTAATTCCCGTCACATTCATACATTTAGTCTTGATGCATAATTTCTTCAGGCAGTTTCTCTCTCACGTGAAGAAGTATATACGGAGAGAGAAGTGAAGGTGATGTTTTAGATCGATGGACTTTCTCAAATGGATGAACCTCAAGTGAGTAAAATTCCCGGAAATGCGGTGTTGTTCGTTTCATTTTATTAATTTTGCTGCAACTTTACTTTGTTCACTACAACGATCGGAAGTGAAATT
>NW_025114370.1:0-1003 GCF_004010195.1 Chiloscyllium plagiosum
TCCAGCATCTGCAGACCTCACTTTCTCCTACATTACACCCAGACAGGCGAAGAGGGAATTTGGAGAAATTGCATAAAGGTCAGTCTGAAACATTCAATCCTTCTTGGGAAGGGGGGTTACCAGACAAGCAGGGGAGGTTTATGAACGTAGAGAAGGCTAAACCCTTTAATTACAGAACAGCCAGTCTAATGTCAATAAAATATATGCAGGGAACTCTTAAATTTTATATCTTGGGACAATTTAATGTGGGGCTTAGAAAAACCATGAGATAATATTTGACAAGTAGCAAACATACATGAAAGGAAAATCGCTTCTGACTCATTTTATGAAATTCTGTTGGTGAAGTAATAGAGAAGATGAGGAATAGCTATTGGGTTAATCCATTTGGTTGTCGATCGGCTTTTAATTCACACATTAAGAAACTGAAAAACGTTGATGAAAAAGGTGCAGTGGGAGTGTGGATAAGGCATTGGTTAAGGGACAGATTATAATGGGAATGGGTGAATGGTCATGGTTCAGATTGGAAGGCGAGAACACCGTGATATTGCCCCGGGGTCAGCATTGGCAGCACTGCCCTTTCTGAAACATACGATTGACCTTAACTGATACATAATGGACATTATTTCAAGGACACATTCACTACGAGGAGGATTTTAAAAGCTGGAGAAAAAAGGAAATTGTTTTCAGCTGCAGAGAGTTGTTTAAATCTGGGAATCTACTGCCTCAGGACTTGATGGAAGCAGATTCAATCCTGGGTTTCAAACGGAACAGGATAAATCATGTTATGAGGAATTTTCAGTTCCAGCGAACATAGCAGGCAGGGTAGACAAAACAAAGCAATTCCTTCAAAGGCAAAACCAAATAGGTTCCATCTGTTTTGTAAAACTCTCAGGTTTTGTGATTATGAAATCCAGCCAGTCTTCCCTTCTGTGTAATTGCTGATCAGTAGACTTTAGCGGGAAGTATGGTAATGTTCCTATCCATAATCAGGAGCACGAGGCTA
>NW_025114371.1:0-1003 GCF_004010195.1 Chiloscyllium plagiosum
GCCTCCTGACTTTCCGCATAAGCCTACCATGGAGTCCACGCAAACTCTCTGAAGAGCATCCCATCCAGACCCAACATCCTACTCCTATCCCTATAACTCTGCATTTCCCATGGCTTATACACCAAACCTGCTCACCTCTGGATACTATGGGAAATTTAGCATGGCCAATCTACCTAACCTGCATTTCTTTGGACTGTGGGAGGCAACCGGAGCAGCCGGAGGAAGTGCACGCAGAAATACGGAGAATATGCAAATTTCACACAGTCACCCAAGGCTGGAATTGAACACAGGGTTGTGAGGCAGTAATGCTAACTACTGAGCTATTGTGCCACCAAGGTGGCAGAAGAAAATAGATTTCCTTAAAGAAAAAGTACTCTACTGATCAAAAAAAACTTGAGCAATAAAAGAACCTTATCTGGGTTAAATGGAGGGTTCAGATTAGGGTTACAACTGTAAATCAACATACACAGACTTGCACTTTGTTTCTCCAGTTCCATGCGGAACAATGGGCAGCAATCATAAATCAACAATAAGTAAACACTGAAATTGAAATGCATTTCTATAAGGAATACAACAATTAAGTTTTATTGCAAGGTAGATTATGGCAAGCAGAAAATAAATGGCTAAGTTTTAAAAAAATAGAGTGGGAAAAGTGTGGACAGTATCATTTCAGAGGGGCCTGCATTTGGGTCACTCCAGTTTACATTATACATTGTAATTTGGATTAAATAAATGGAACAATATAAAAGTACGCTGACCGACGCAGACTGGGAAACAACAAATTCTAACAAAGTTTATGGAAGACTACAGGTAGTGCAAGAGCAGTATGAACAGGTTGGTATCAGATACAGGTTAAAGTTGAAAATTGTGGAATAAAATATTCGGAAGAGAGGTTATAATGAATTAAAGGAAGAGAGATTTAAGTGTACACATGCTCTAGCCATTTTGACATGTTATGAGTGGATATAATGTCATGTGGATTTCACTCATCAGTGATGTGATA
>NW_025114372.1:0-1003 GCF_004010195.1 Chiloscyllium plagiosum
TGGACATGAACAGTGAGGAGGCCAGACATGAACAGTGAGGAGGCCGGACGTGAACGGTCTGGAGGCTGGACATGAACAGTGAGGAGGCCGGACATGAACGGTCTGGAGTCTGGACATGAACGGTCTGGAGGCTGGACATGGACCTTCTGGAGGCTGGACATGAACAGTGAGGACGCTGGACATGAACGGTCTGGAGGCTGGACATGAACAGTCTGGAGGATGGACATGAACCGTGAGGAGGCCGGACATGTACGGTCTGGAGGCTGGACATGAACCGTGAGGAGGCCGGACATGTACGGTCTGCAGGCTGGACCTGAATGGTGAGGAGGCCGGACATGAACGGTCTGGAGGCTGGACATGAACAGTGAGGAGGCTGGACATGAACAGTGAGGATGCCGGACATGAACGGTCTGGAGGCTGGACATGAACGGTCTGGAGGCTGGACATGGACAATGAGGAGGCTGGACATGGACGGTCTGGAGGCCTGGACATGAACAGTCAGGAGGCCGGACATGAACGGTCTGAGGCTGGACATGAACAGTGAGGAGGCTGGACATGAACAGTGAGGAGGCAGGACATGAACGGTCTGGAGGCTGGGCATGGACGGTCTGGTGGATGGACATGAACAGTGAGGAGGCTGGACATGGACGGTCTGGTGGCCTGGACATGAACAGTCAGGAGGCCGGACATGAACGGTCTGAGGCTGGACATGAACAGTGAGGAGGCTGGACATGAACAGTGAGTAGGCCGGACATGAACGGTCTGGAGGCTGGACATGAACAGTGAGGAGGCCTGGACATGAACAGTCAGGAGGCCGGACATGAACGGTCTAGAGGCCTGGACATGAACAGTCAGGAGGCTGGACATGAACAGTCAGGAGGCCGGACATGAACAGTGAGGAGGCCGGACATGAACGGTCTGGAGGCTGGACATGAACAGTCTGGAGGCTGGACATGAACAGTGAGGAGGCTGGACATGAACTGTGAGGAGGCTGGACATGAAC
>NW_025114373.1:0-1003 GCF_004010195.1 Chiloscyllium plagiosum
AAGAACGTTGGCTCTTATTTCCAGTCAGTTTTTTTACGAAGGGAGGAAAGTCTTACGGCATCTGTACAAAGTGTTGTATGAACACATCTGGAATACTGTGAACAGTTTTTGTTCTCTTGTTTGAATTATTGACAGACGAAACAATTGTCCTCTAACTACTCAGCTACTGTCGAGTAACACAAAACTCAAATGGTACTCTGTTCCCATTTATGCAAAATCCAGATAAATATTATAACAACAGAATGCAGTCTCACTAAACTTCAGCTGTGTTGCGTGTATTCTGGAACTTCCTGTGTCTTTTCGCTCATTATTCTGTCAGGAATGTTTCCCTGTAAATTGTATTGTCAGAACTTATGATGGAGTGCCCTATTACATGGTAAAACAGTGATGTTTTCCGAAAGAATTGAGAGCTGTTCTCGTTTGTAATCTGCCTGTTCAGTCTCTCTCGATTTTTCAAATATGCATTTCTTTTATAACCTTGAAGACCTATGGATATTTTCACATTCGGATTTTTCATTGATTGTCAGTCCATCAGATTTAAATTCAATACTTTTTTTGTAACATAATGGCCTATTTTAAATTTATTGTCTTGTTTAATCAAAAGGAAGTTATTTATCTTGATAACTGATGATGCTTGAACTTTTGATACAGAATATTTCAATTAGATATATCTGTGTTCCTGCAAATTTTAAAGCAACACATAAATATCCATTTTAACTCTAAGCACCGCAACAAAAAACACCGCCTTTCAAAGGGATCACTGAATGCTTTCAGCATTTCACAATTTTCCAATTGCACGCACAATAACTTTGCAACACTGATCATGACTCATTCTCAAGAGGTTTAGTTAAAGTTCAGACCCGTCTCATCGGTGTTTTGCAAGTGTAACCATAAGTTGCAATTTAACTGCAGGGTTTGCAGAATTGGAGATGGTAAAAATGAAGAAACTGTGTTGCTCGGTAGATGCCTTCTGTTTCTATATTGATGCTGCCATGGCATTCAG
>NW_025114374.1:0-1003 GCF_004010195.1 Chiloscyllium plagiosum
CCTGCTATAATGATAATTGCAGAAAGACACACAGAACTCCAGCTAGAGCCGATTGAGCAAATGAAACTAACAACTTAGAAAGCCACAGAAACTGCACGTTTCCAATAATGTGACTTTTACACAATGCTTCCCCCGTGGAGACAGTCAGATGTGAGAACTTAGAGCCGACAGTGTGTGATAGAAAACACAATAGGTCAGGCAGCATGCGAGAGCGGGTGAGTTGATGATTCGGGCATAAACCCTTCAACAGGAATGAGGTTTGTGGCCGTGGGGACTGATAGATAAATGGGAGGTTCGGGGGTTTGGGGGCGTGATAGCTGTGAATGCGAGGAGTAGATAAATGTGGAGAATAAGATACTAGTTCTGACAGGAGGTGGAGCGGGTAGGTTGGAAAGGTGATGTGCAGGTCATGAAGGCAATGCTGAGTCGGAATCATGAAACTAGAATAATGTGAGGGAAGGGCGAATGAGGAAACTGGTGCTCCCATGTGGCATCAAGGGCCCAAGAGGAAGATGAAACCTTCTTCTTTCAGGCATCAGGTGTTAAGGGAATGTCAATGAAGGAGGCGCAGGACCTGCATGTGCTTGGCAGATTGAGAGGCGGAAAATGAATTTCATCAGTGATCAGCTTCTAACTGCATATCCAAACTATCATTATGAACATGTTGTTACATCTTCGGAACAGTATCTATCACTAACCCGCCTGAGGAGAAAGCGAGGATTGCAAATGCGAGAGATCAGAGTCAGGAAGGATACCGCTAGAAAGCACAGCGGTTAGGCAACATCGGAGGGCCAGGAATGTCAATGTTTCCAACATTCCTGACGAAGAACCTATGCTCGAAACATCGACTTTCCTACTCCATGGATGCTGCCTTCCCAGGTGTACTTTTCCGGATCCACACTTTTAACTCGACACCACCTCAGCTCAACTGCATGGGAAAATTAAGATGCACCTGTCACCACTCAGTTCATTCTTCTATCGCATGCGAGACAAACTGCAACAT
>NW_025114375.1:0-1003 GCF_004010195.1 Chiloscyllium plagiosum
TACAAACAGTAGAGGCCCAAGGACAGAGCCCTGAGGAACACCACTCACCACAGACTTACACGCAGAATATTTTCCTTCTAATACCATTCACTGTCTTCTGTTGGCCAGCCAATTCTGTGTCCAGACAGCTACGTTCCCTTGTCCCATTCCTCCTGATCTTCTGAATGAGTCTACCATGGGGAACCTTATCAAATGCCTTGCTGAAGTCCATATACACCACATCCGCTGCTCGACTCGCATCAACCTTTCTGGTCACATCCTCAAAGAACTCGGTAAGGTTTGTGAGGCATGACCAGCAACTCACAAAGACGTGTTGACTGCATTTAATCAAGCCATGCTCTTCGAGTGGATCGTAAATCCTATCCCTCAGAATCCTTTCTTACACCTTGCAGACGATAGACGTGAGACATACTGGGCTGTAATTGCCGGGGATTTCCCTATTTTCTTTCTTGAAGAGATGAATTACATTTGCCTCTCTCCAGTCCTCAGGTATGACTCCAGTGGAGAGTGATGATGCAAAGATCTTTGCAAGTGGCGAAGCAATTCCATTTCTCGTTTTCTAAAGCTGGTCCGGGCCTGGCGACTTGTCAATCTTAATGTTTGCCAACATTTTCAGTACATCAGCTTCCTCGATCTCTAACCATTCCAGCATGCACACTTGCTCTTCATAGGTTTCATTCGCTACAAAATTCGTTTCTTTCGTAAAGACAGAAGCAAAATACTCATTTAGGGCTTCCTCTACCTCCTCAGACTTCACACACAAATTCCCAACGCTATCCCTGATCGGCCCTACACTTTCTTTGACCATTTTCTTATTCCTCACGTAAGTATAAAATGCCTTTGTGTTCTCCCTAATCCGTTCTGCCAAGACTTTCTTGTGCCCCCTCCTGGCTCTCCTCAGACCATTTGTGAGCTCCTTCCTCGCCTGCTTGTAATACTCTAGAGCTGAGTTTGACCCTAGCTTGCTCGACCTTATGTAAGCTACCTTTTTCCTTTTGACGAG
>NW_025114376.1:0-1003 GCF_004010195.1 Chiloscyllium plagiosum
AGAGAGTAAAGGCCCGTACGGAGTGCAATTTGCGAAATGTGTCCAAGAAAGTTTCTTAAATCAATATGAAGAGGGCTCTACGCTACTCAGGTGAATGCAACACGAGATTTCCCCTCAGAAAACGAGGTCGGGCAAGTGATTGAAGTGTCAGTCAAAGAGCATTTTGGGTCCAGTCACCACAACTGTCTTCGTTTTAACATAGTTATGGAAAAAGATCAGACAGGTCCACAGATTAAGGTGTTAAATTGGAGCAGGGCTAGTTTTGTGACAATTAGGCAGGATTGAGCAGAGGTCGATTGGGTGAGTTAAAAATCACACAACACCAATTTATAGCCCAACAGGTTTATTTCGAAGCACTAGTTTTCGAAGAGCAGGTGATCATCCTAAAATATGAAAGGCTTAAACTAAATTTGTTTCACACTACATTCTATGACACTGCTTACCTGTTGCAATACATTCTGTGTCTTATGATTGTGCTGCACATCCACTTGATGAAAAAGCAGCGCTCTGAAACCTCGTGCCTCCAAATAAACCTGCTCGACTGTAACCTGATGTTGTGTGATTTTTAACATTGTCCATCCCAGTCCAACACCGGCTCCTCTGCATTATGACTATGATCATTATGATTCACACACTACAGAGTGAGTCTGTTTGAAGGAATGACTGGCAACTGGGTGGCTTTTAAAAATGTGATCTCAAGAATCCAGGGCCAGTATGCCGGTGTTCTGGTGGAGGGAAAAACACGCACGTTTAGGGATCCCTGGCTGACGAGTGATATTGAGGCTCTTTTCAGGAAAAGGAAGACGGAATACATTGGGTTTAAGTATCGTCTTCCAGTCCTAACAACACGATCAATTTGTGGAGACCCTGCATTCCTCTAATTTCCCTGCTGGACTCATGATCTATAGAACTCAATCCAATGCTTGTGTGGCTCCCGAACCAGTTCCAAAAACACTCACTATCTTTGTAACATCCTCCCTTGCCTATCACCGCTCCCGTCCCG
>NW_025114377.1:0-1003 GCF_004010195.1 Chiloscyllium plagiosum
TAGGTGAAGGGTTAAATGTAGGGGAATGGATCTTGGTGGGTTGCGCTTCGGCGGGTCGGTGTGGACTTGTTGGGCCGAAGGGCCTGTTTCCACATTGTAAGTAATTTAATCTAATCTAATCTAAATAAGGTATTCAAGTATTTCATAGAACATTGAACATCGAACTCTACAGCACCATACAGGCCCTTCTGGCCTTAATGTTGTGCTGGCCTTTTATCCTACTCTAAGATCAGACAAACCTACATACCCTTCATCGTAATAACTTCCATGTGCCTATCCAGTAGTTGCTTACATGTCCCTAATGTACGTGATTCTACTACCACTGTTGGCAGTGCATTCCATGTACCCACCAATCTCTGTGTAAAGAACCTACCTCTGACATCTCCCCTAAATTTTCCTCTAATTACCTTAAAATTATGCCCCCTCATGACAGACATTTCCGCTATGGGAAAATGTCTCTGGCTACCTACTCTATCTATGCTTCTCAACATCTTGTAGACCTCTATCAAGTCACCTTTCATCCTTCTTTGCTCCAATGAAAAAAGCCCTAGCTCCCTCAACCTTTCTTCATAAGACATGCCCTCCAAAGGGGATTCAAGATGGTGGCAATCTAATAAGTCTGCCCTGCTGAGCTCTGCACCACAACCCAGGCAAGATTTCAGCATTATAGAGACATGCAAATGGTATTGGAAGCTTCCAGAACACTGGGGAACAATCCACAGTCTCTGATCTACAAGGGATCAAAAATTATGTTCTTTTAGGACATTTCTGTGGCTGTTCACTGCAAAAGGAAGTAAAGAAGAGGCTGAGAGATTTGAATATTAAGGTTCCCGGCAGTGTTACATTTCAGCCATGGAGGGTCCGTGTATATTTTTGATTCATCAGAAAAGGCAAAGGACTTCCTGAACACTTTAAAATAGACTGGCTAGTTCAAGTAATATGGACAATAGTGTTTCCTTTGTTTTCTCTGTTGTTTAAGGAGAAAGTGAGGACTGCAGATGCT
>NW_025114378.1:0-1003 GCF_004010195.1 Chiloscyllium plagiosum
TGTGGGGTAAGTACACATTGTGAAAGCGCAGAGGCAATATGTGGGTGAGGGCAAACAATTGAAGTTGAAATGAAAGCCACATCTGAGGGTGGAGGGCAAATAACATTTGGGAAGGTGCAAAATTTGGGGGCATGAGAATAAGGGAACAAAAGGTGTATAGAATATTTGATGTGGGGGCACAAAATTGTGGTGCTGCATAATTGCAGCAGATGCAACATTTGGGGAGATGCATCATTTGCACAGGTCCCGTAAAACATAGGCCGCAAATTCAGGGGCATAACACAGGGAGGGTTTTGACATCAGGGAGAGATGCATAACATGGTGGGCCGGCTGCAAATGGGAGTTCAGTACTTTGGTCAGTAGTCGAGGGTGTAAAATATGGGTAGAGCACAAAACCTGGGGATGCACAATGTTTGGGGAGTCTACCAAGTTTATCGGGGGAGAAATATAATACTGGTTGTTGCATAATTGGGAGATTGTGAATATGGGTGTGAAAAATCAGATTTTGTTGAGTGTCAATCTTTGGCAGGGACGCATACATGGGGCAAGTACAAGATTTGAGGGAATATTCACAATCGGAAGGATACAACATTGTGGGAGGCTGCAGAATTGGCGGATTGCAAAATTCGAGATGACCGCTCAAACCAATGGGAGGGGACCGAAAGAGACTAATGTTCGGAGGTTGAAAAAGCCTGGGTTCCAAGATATGTGAAAGAGTGCAATACTGGGGGAGTCCAACTTTGGTAGTGACACAAAATATGGCGGGGAGGACGAATGCAAACCCCGCAGATGTGTGCAGAGACACAGAGTGGGGACGCAGTAACAAAGGTCGAAAATAAGGGGAATATTTTTTAAAAGAGACAAAAATGACAGGGGATAAAGAGGAAAAGAAAAACAGCACAGGCAGAAGGATAAGATAAGGTAACAGTCCAAAATACAAAAGAGAGTGACAGCAAAACAGACAACATAAGAGAGGGAATGGAAGAGAGGTAGAGATAGGTAG
>NW_025114379.1:0-1003 GCF_004010195.1 Chiloscyllium plagiosum
TCCTTGAGAAAAGCAATTCATCAGATTCAACTAATGGGAGTTTATTTCTGTTGGTCCCAATCTCAGTCTCCTAACTCCCACCAATTTCTCAATCTGTGTCAAAGATTCACTCCAATTCCAAACTATTATTGTCAATAATCCCTTGTGTGGAACCTTATCAATGACCTTCATAGTCCTTATGGACCAGATTCATATACACTCTCTTATCCACTAGCTTATTGAGCTTCTCACCAAATTCAATGGGATCAGTCAGACACGAGCTTCCCTTCACAAATCCACCCACACTCTGTTTGATCAGCTGATCCTTGTCTAGGTGTCTGTCCCTTTATTGCTGGAACAGCACAGCAGGTCAGGCAGCATCCAGGGAACAGGAGATTCGACGTTTCGGGCACAGGCCGAAACCTGAAGAAGGGCCTGTGCCCGAAACGTCGAATCTCCTGTTCCCTGGATGCTGCCTGACCTGCTGTGCTGTTCCAGCAATAAAGTTTCAACTTTGATCTCCAGCATCTGCAAACCTCACTTTCTCCTAGGTGTCTGTCCCACTGTCTCTGAACATTTGTGGGATCCTTTTCTTTGAGCTGGATTCCCTCACTTTTTTATGTCTTCACCATTGTGGGTTCACTGCAGTGGATTAGGACTAAGTATTGGGGATAGATTTGATCAAGCACTTCTTTTGAAGTATTTGCTCTGTTTCTATGTTATTTTCCTCATTATCCTCTCTGCCCAGTTTCCCAAGGTCTGTTTATTCCTCCTCCCTTTGAAGTCTGATGTGAAAGCTGTCAGTGGTGCTGCCTCCTGGGCTGTCTAATGTAACCCTGGGGATTGAGTAAGGACAGGACACAAAGGCATCAGGGAGAATGGGAACTGAACTGTCCAGAAAGGTAACCCCCGGGGTAGGGACAACACTGTGTTTACATGTCCATCAACGGAATCTTTAGTGACTTCACTGGAGAGTGAAATTGGGAGAGGGTCAAATCAGCATTTCAACCAATCCCATCAATCC
>NW_025114380.1:0-1003 GCF_004010195.1 Chiloscyllium plagiosum
ACCACCAAAAGGAAGAAAAGAACACGTCAAAAGAGAAAAGTAGAAAGAAGGATGCAATTGGCCTCGTGATTGAAAATAAACAAGTTCAGGGGCCCAAACGCTGCCTAACCTGCTGCCGCCGCCATCATTAAAAAAATTCACAAAGAATTTTCACAAGGAGACATAAATTTAAGGTGAAGGGTGGAAGGCATAGGGGAGATGTCAGGGGTGGGTTCTTTACCCAGAGAGTGGTGGGGGCATGGAATGCGCTGCCTGAGGGAGTGGTAGAGTCAGAATCTTTGGTGATCTTTAAGCGGCAATTGGATAGGTACATGGGTGCTTAAGCTAGGACAAATGTTCGGCACAACATCGTGGGCCGAAGGGCCTGTTCTGTGCTGTATTGTTGTATGTTCTATGTTCTATGAAGGGGTCAAGGCAGATTGACGAGGGCTCGAGTGTTTCACCTCTGAAGTGATACTAGAGAGGCTTGGATTGTTTTAGATCAGAGAAGCTCAGGGGGACCTGGGTTGTTTTGGATCACAGAAGCTCAGGGGTACCTGACTGAGGTGTACAAAATTATGAGGGGTAGAGATAGCGCAGATAGAAATAAAACCTTTTCCTCTTTCAATTGAATGAATAACCAAGCGAATTCGATTAAAGTTACGGGGCAGAAGGTTTAGAGAAGTGAGAAAATTATTTTTCACCCAAAGCGTAGTTGGAATCTGAAACTGGCTGCCTATAAGGGTGGTAGAGGCAGAAATTCTTTTAACATTTATTAAATATTGAGATATGCACGTGTGATGCCAAGGGACACTAATGCCCATGGGCTAAGAGCTGGAAAATTGCACGAGAATAGGCAAGTGGTTGTTTTTGACACAATGGGCTGAAGGGCAGTTTTCTGTGCTGCAAATTTCCTTGACTCCAATTTCTAATTTCAAACTGAATTACTCTACTGAACGCCCTGCCTGTACTATGGACCATTCCTGTACCCTCCTCTGGTCTTCCTTCAAGCCACCCCAACATT
>NW_025114381.1:0-1003 GCF_004010195.1 Chiloscyllium plagiosum
TTAGAAATTCCCGGTGAAATAAAATCGAAAGAACTGCGGGTGATATAAATCAGGAACAAGAACCAGAAGGTGCTGGACACGTTCAGCAGGTCTGGCAACATCTGTGAAGAGATTTCAGAGTTAACGTTTCTGAGCTAGTGACCCTTCCTCAGAGCTGATCGTCGGCAAATATTGGAGGTTTATATGCTGAAGGGTGTGGGGAGGAGGTAAGGTATAAAGGATTGGTGGGATAGAGGGAAAAGAAGAGTTGGATAAAGGAGTGGATAACAATGTTATTGGGAGGGTGAATCACTGTGAAAGGAGACAGATTTACAGATTAGATTACATTACAGATTAGATTAGATTTACAGATTACATTACAGTGTGGAAACAGGCCCTTCGGCCCAACAAGTCCACACCGACCCGCCGAAGCGAACCCACCCATACCCCTACATTTACCCCTTACCTAACACTACGGGCAATTTAGTATGGTCAATTCACCTGACCCTGCACATCTTTGGACTGTGGGAGGAAACCGGAGCACCCGGAGGAAACCCACGCAGACACGGGGAGAACGTGCAAACTCCACACAGTCAGTCGCCTGAGGCGGGAATTGAACCCGGGTCTCTGGCGCTGTGAGGCAACAGTGCTAACCACTGGGCCACCGTGCCACCCACCTTGGTGACTAACCAGAGATAGTGTGTAATGGCAGGCTATGTGATAACAAAACCTGGTGTGTGGGGTAGAGGGCTAGGACATGGGGGAAGTTCAGGCTTTAAACTATTGAATTTGGTATTGAGTCCAGAGAGCTGCACGGTTTCCAAATGGAAAACGAGGTGTTGTTCTTCCAATTTACGCTGATCTTTGCTGGAACACTGCAGAAAGTGTGAGACAGATATTGACCAGTGAACAGGGTAGTGTGTTAAAGTGGCAGTTAACTAGAAGCTCGAGGTCTCTGGTTAAATGCAGTATATAGATTATCAGCCGGGAATTCTGCCAAATCCAAGATGCCACCATCAGACAC
>NW_025114382.1:0-1003 GCF_004010195.1 Chiloscyllium plagiosum
ACAGAGTAAAGCTCCCTCTACACCGTCCCCACATTCCCAGGGACAGGGGGTTAGATACAGAGTAAAGCTCCCTCTACACCGTCCCCACAGTCCCAGGGATGGGTGGGGGAAAAGGGGAGGGGGGGACAGTCCAGTCCGCCATGTTGATATCCCACTCCGATCCGAATGGGCGCTCGGGGATGGCGAGTTGTTGTTGTTGCTGTTGTTGGGGGGGATCGGAGGGAGTTTTCGGGATCCTTGCTCCTCAATGCGACAGATCCTCCGGGAATCCTGTTGGGGGCGAGGTCGGAGGGGGGAGGGAAAGAGACAGAGAGCCAATCAGGAGAGGTTCCAGGGTGAGGGAGGTGGTGGGGAAGGTGGGGGGAGGGGAAGGAGTCACGGAGAATACTCACGGCCACTCTCCGTCTCCTCCCTCGTTCCCGACTCGGAGTCAACGCCCGCCAGGAGGTCCGCGCAGCTGGGCACGGGCGGGCGGACGGGCTGAGCGGCCTGGGTGCACAGCCCGAAGGCGTAACGCTGCGGGAGGGTGCCTGGGACCCCTGGGTAGAGCGCCCCCTCCCCCTGCAGCCCCGGGTAGGGGCACAGGGACTGGCCGAAGGGCGCCGGGACGGGCCCATAGTCAGCCCAGGGCAGAGACGGGTAACTGGGCACCATCCCTGAGAGAGAGAGAGAGAGAGCACAGGGGGAGTGAGACACACGGTAAAGCTCCCTCTACACCCAGACCCCATCACCAGCTCCAATTCCACTCAACATTTACCCTAAAGGCCAACCCACCCTAACCTACACATCCCTGGGGCACTATGGGACACTGTCCCCACGGCCAACCCACCCTAACCTACACACCCCTGGGGCACTATGGGACACTGTCCTCACGGCCAACCCCACCCTAACCTACACATCCCTGGGCACTATGGGACACTGTCCCCACAGCCAACCCACCCTAACCTACACATCCCTGGGCACTATGGGTCACTGTCCCCACGGCCATCCCACCCTAACCTAC
>NW_025114383.1:0-1003 GCF_004010195.1 Chiloscyllium plagiosum
TGCTTCGGCCTGTTCCTGAGCAGCAGTCTCAGTGCACTGTCTCAAGATTAAGGAAGGGCATTAAAAGCAGGAGTAGCCTCACACCGGATAATAAGTATCATACTTTGTGTTCAGGTATCTAGAAACTTGCCCACCCGACGTTTTTTTTTATGTAGCCGATCTGTTATTTTATAACTGCTTCCTTTCATAAACAGAGTGGAACATATATAGAGCCTTGCACTGTCCTGTTAATACTCTCGTATGCAAGGAAAAAAAATGATTAAAACATTGAAATATTTATGGTTCATCCCTCAGCAACCCGTATCCATTCCATTCAAACCCAGCAACTGTTCCCTTTTATAATGATATGAAAAGTGATGTATGGAACTGGTTAACTGATCCTATTTGTTCAGTGACTGTGAATAATACCAGTCTTCGTGGATTCTAGTTATCCCAGTGGAGGATTTCCATCTTTTAACGATAAATGGGCGTCTTTCAATGTGTTATCCCATAACATGAGAGGGAGCATCACCGACAGCACTGACAGGGAACAGCAGACCCAGGGAGAGGAGGAGGAGAGATCAGACTCTTAGAACATTAGACTGCAATGTTCCAAACATGGACCAGACTCTGACAATATTGGACTGGAATGTTACAAAAATGGATCAGAATCTGGGAACATTAGACTGGAATGTTCCAACAATAGACAGGAGTTTATCCGATTATGTTTGGTATCTTTCAGCATTTTATTGGTTGTCCTTGTCATTCCAGATTTATTATGCTCTTCGCATTATTCAATATTTTTATTATCCTTTCCTGGCTATCGTTGGTGTTCCTGGTAAGTGTCACTGTCCAGTTTTTTTCTACAAACCTGTTATGACTGTATTACTGTTCTTTCATTTATTCTACACTTCTGGCCACTATTATTGTTCATGTTGAAACTCTACAAACCACTACTAGCTACATCAATGAAGGTGTTCAATTACTGCCACCCTCTGCTTTGGCAGTGTTACTCATGGGTCTC
>NW_025114384.1:0-1003 GCF_004010195.1 Chiloscyllium plagiosum
CCAATGGGATAATTCAGCAGTTTCTTTGTGAATTTTTGGGCTTGGTTACTATTAAGCTCTTAGTGGTCAGCTGAGGTTTGAGGGTCTGTTCTAAAACTCTTTAAATACAGAGATATCACTCAGTTTAATGTCCTCTCTTTCTCTCTCTCTCTCTCTCTCACACACACACATTGGATGAGAGAGGATATATGACACAGAAACAAGTCATTGGGCACCATCAGTTCTTGCTGGTGTTTATGTTTCACTCAAACCACCCCCCATATTCCCGTATTAAAATCTATCATCGTAACCATCCCCTTCTCCCTCATTTAATTCACTAACTTCCAGGTGAATATACCTGTATGATTCACTGCAACTTTTCCCCATGTGATGGGGTTCTCATCAATCTTTGAATGAAGACGTTCCTCCTGACTTCCCAATTGGATTAGAGGGATTAGAGATTTATACCCTTGATTTCGCTTCCTCAGTCTCGAATAGAGATACTCCACTTGATTTAGCTCTCTCAGTCTCTATTAGAGTTGCGTATACATATCTCGCTCCCTCAGTCTCCACTAGAGATGTGTACACTCTATCTCACTCCCTCAGTCTCTGTTAGAGATGTGTACATCTATCTAGCTCCCTCAGTCTCTATTAAAGATGTATGCCCTCGATCTAGATCCCTCAGACTCTATTAGAGATGTGTACACTCAATCTAGATCCCTCAGTTTCTATTAGAGATTTATACACAGGTCCAGCTCCCTCACTCTCTGTTCGAGATGTATATACTAGATGTAACTCAGGCTCTATGTGATCTCAAATGTGGCTCAATGGTAGGACGACCAATACATTATTTAAGGACAGAGGATAGGAGGAACCAATCGATATTTCATTCCTACACTACCGCAAGCAGAATTGCTGCTTATCAGTTCAATAAATGTACCCCTGACATATTTCCCTCGACGTTTGATCATAACACACAGAAATATTCTGCGTTGATAGGACACCTGCTGATCGTTTTACCTTT
>NW_025114385.1:0-1004 GCF_004010195.1 Chiloscyllium plagiosum
TGTAGAAGTTGGTAGGGATCCTTATGGACATGCTAAGTTCCCTGACCCTCCTGAGGAAGGGTGAGTTCTGTGCTCTTTTGATCGTCACATTCACATGGGAGTCCAAGACAGATCGCTGTCACTCCCAGAAACTTCACTGCCTCCAATCTCTCAATCTCAGTTCCAGGGATGTAGATGGGAGCATTTTCTTCTCCGTTCTTTCTGAAGTCTATGATCAGTTCTTTAGTTTTGCCGACATTGAGAGAGAGGCTGTTGTCATTGCACCACATTACCAAGCCCTCTATCTCCCTTCGCTTTAAGAAGTACAGGTTGCACCTGAAATGGAAGGGGTCCAATGTATTGCAGGGAGATTTGCTCAAGCTGCTCGGGAGGATTTAAACTAGTAAGGACTTTGGATGAGACCCAGGGAGTTAGTAAAGAAAGAGATCAGTTTGAGACTGGTGCAATTGGAAAAAGGAGCAAGTCAAACAGTCAGTGCAGGCAGGAACAAAGCAGCGAATGAGATTGGATTGACAAATTAAACTTCATTTACTTCAATGCAAGAGGCTTAACAGGTAAGTCAGATTAACCCAGGGCATGGTTAGGAACATGGGATTGGGATATCATAGCAATTACAGAGATTGATCAGGGATGTACAGGACTGGCAGCTTCATGTTTCAGGATACAAATGCTCAGGAAGCATAGACAATCACAATACAAACCGCAATGATGGAAACACCAACACTATCTGGGACTTTAGCTCAGTATCAACTTTTTGGGCAGGACATAGTCCAAAAAACAGAGAAGATACAACTTGATTCAGGAGAATATCACAGCAGGACTGAGAGGAGATACTCTAGAGGACTCGTTCACTGAGTGCGTGTGGGTAGAAATAAGAAATAAAAAGGGGGAGATAACTTTGAGAGCATTGTACTGCAGGACCCCTAATAGTCAGCGGGAGATTGAGGAGCAATTACATAATGAGATGACACGTTCCTGCAAGAATAAAAGGTTGTAATAGAAGG
>NW_025114386.1:0-1004 GCF_004010195.1 Chiloscyllium plagiosum
GAAAAATCCTGTTCCTGAATAATTCAGTTCCTGAATAATCCTGTTCCTGAATAATCATGTTCCTGAATAATCCTGTATCTGAATAATCCTGTAACTGCATAATCCTGTTCCTGAATAATTCAGTTCCTGAATAATCCTGTGCCTGAATAATCATGTTCCTGAATAATCTTATAACTGAATAATCCTGTATCTGAATAATCCTGTAACTGCATAATTCTGTTCCTGAAGAATCCTGTTCCTGAATAATCTTTTAACTGAAAAATCCAGTTAATAAATAATCTTGTACCTGAATAATCCTGTACCTGAATAATCTTATAACTGAATAATCCTGTATCTGAATAATCCTGTAACTGCATAATTCTGTTCCTGAATGATCCTGTTCCTGAATAATCCTGTTCCTGAATAATCCTTTCCAGAATAATCCTGTGCCTGAATAATCTTATAACTGAAAAATCCTGTTCCTGAATAATCCTGTTCCTCACGAATCCTGTAGCTGAATAATCTTAGAACTGAAAAATCCTGTTCCTGAATATTCCTGTTCCTGAATAATCCTGTTCCTGATGAATCCTGTAGCTGAATAATCTTATAACTGAAAAATCCTGTTCCTGAATAATCCTGTACCTGAGTAATCCTGTAACTGAGAAATCTTGCTCCTGAATAATCGTGTTCCTGAATAATCATGTCACTGAATAATCCTGTTCCAGAAATATCCTGTACCAGAATAATCCTGTAACTGAAAAATCCTGTTCCTGAATAATCATGTTCCTGAATGATCCTGTACCTGAAAAATCCTGGACTTGAATAATCCTGTATCTGAATAATCCTGTTCCTGAATAATCCTGTTCCTGAATGATCCAGTACCAGAAGAATCATATAACTGAAAAATCCCATCCCTGAATAATCCTGTACCTGAATAATCATATTCCTGAAAAACTCTTTTCCTGAATAATCCTGTTCCTGAATCACCTTATAACTGAAAAATCCTGTTCCTGAATGATCCTGTA
>NW_025114387.1:0-1004 GCF_004010195.1 Chiloscyllium plagiosum
TATCTGAGGTATTGAGGGAGAACTATCTGAGGTAATGAGGGAGCACTTGCTGAGGTATTGAGTGAGAAATATCTGAGGTATTGCGGCAGCACTTTCTGAGGTATTGTGTGGGCACCTTCAGAGGCATTGAGGGAACACATTCTGAGGTACTGAGGGAGCACTGTCTGAGGTTCTGGGGGAGCACTTTCTGAGGTGTTGAGTGAGCACTGTCTGCGGTACTGAGGGACCAGTTTCTAAGGTACTGAGGGAGCACTTTCTGACGTACTGAGGAAGCACAATCAGAGGTACTGAGGGAGAACTATCCGAGGTACTTTGTGAGCACTTTCTGAGGTATGGAGGGAGCACTGTCTGAGGTACTGAGGGATCACGTTCTGACATACTGACGAATCACTATCTGAGGTATTGAGGGAGCATTATCGGAGGTATTGAGGGAGCACTTTCTTAGATATTGATGGAGCCCTTTCTGAGGTGCTGAGGGAGAACTATCTGAGGTACTGAGGGAGCACATTCTGAGATATTGAGGGAGCACTTTCTGAGGTACTGAGGGAGCACTTTGTGAGATATTGAAGGAGAACAATCTGAGGTATTGAGGGAGAACTTTCTGATGTATTGAGGGAGAAATATCTGACGTATTGAGAGAGCACTTTCAGAAGCATTGATGGAGCACTTTCTGAGGTACTGAGGAAGCACTTTCTGAGGTACTGAGGGAACACTTTCTGAGGTACTGAGAGAGCACTTTCTGAGGTATTGGAGGAGCACTGTCTGAGGTACTGAGGGAGCACTTACTGAGGTTTTGAGGGAGCATTGTCTGAGGTACTGAGGGAGAACTATCTGAGGTACTGAGGGCGCAGATTCTGAGATATTGAGGGAGCACTTTCTGAGGTACTGAGGGAGCACTTTGTGAGATATTGAGGGAGCAATTTCTGAGGTCCTGAGGGAGCACTTTCTGAGCACTCTGGGGCACACCTTCGGAGGCATTGAGGGACCATTTTCTGAGGTATTGA
>NW_025114388.1:0-1004 GCF_004010195.1 Chiloscyllium plagiosum
TCTCAGCCATTGCATTTATTGCTTTTACTGTTGAATTTTTCATGTGATCGTCCTCAGCATTGTGGCCTTAGCAACTTTCATTCAAATCCGAGTATCAGTAATGCGCATTTGTTCCATGTTACTTCACATTACCCTTGCAAAACAAACGCAGAAAGGAAACAACGAATTTTAATGTGAAAATACTCTCTAAGGTGATGATTTATTTGCTTCAAACTTTATCTGCATCGAATCTCGGAGAATTTTCTCCCTTTCACTATCACTATTCTTCCTTTCCATCCCTCCTCCCATGTCTCTGGGGCATTGCACAAATTAACATTCACTTTCACATTGACACCGGTAGGTTAGTGTTGCAGCTGTCACTCTTGTTAGGTGAACATGCCCGAATACCACCATGAGGACCTTTAAGCCACTTTATGCAATCAGATAATGTGGTTGGTTATCAATCCTCATGTACAGTGTTTGATTTGCATGGACCAGAGTTCATTGGAGCACTGGGTTCATGAAAGGACACAGAACAATTTCGAGGGAAAGAGACTTTATTGGAAAAGACCAATGTTTGTGAATTCCCCACATTTATTTCAAGTCTGTATTCGTCTTTCACTAGAGTATTATGTACAATGGTGCAATTCACATAAAAGATGCGCTCTGCCAGCTGTGGAAACGGTGCAGAAGTGATTTGCCAATATATTGTCTGGACTGAAGAACTTCAGCTATGATAGAGTTCATTTAGACTGGCCTTGTTTTTCTGAGAGCTGCACAGGTTGAGAGGAGACATTATTGAGATAAGAGTCATAAATGTTCGAGTAGCTGTAGATAGAAAAGTTTATCAGCTGGGGAGTGGTTGGAATCTGGACATCACTGTTTGTATGTGTCAGAGCGGCAGAAATTCTCACAATTTTTAGAGATATTTAACTGTGAATTTGTAATGCTTAAGGCATACACCGTTAAATGATGGAAACTGAGATGAGGATAATCAAGCAGGTTTTATTGACAAGAACATGCAC
>NW_025114389.1:0-1004 GCF_004010195.1 Chiloscyllium plagiosum
ACACAGCGAACACACTCCCGTGTTCAGTGAGCACTTGGCCGTCACACTCCCGTGTTCAGTGAGCACTTGGCCCCCACATTCCCGTGTTCAGTGAGCACTTGGCCCCCACATTCCCGTGTTCAGTGAGCACTTGGCCCACACACTCCGGTGTTCAGTGAGCACTTGGCCGTCACACTCCCGTGTTCAGTGAGCACTTGGCCGTCACACTCCCGTGTTCAGTGAGCACTTGTCCCACACACTCCCATGTTCAGTGAACACTTAGCCCTCACATCCCCGTGTTCAGTGAGCACTTGGCCCTCACATCCCTGTGTTCAGTGAGCACTTGGCCCTCACATCCCCGTGTTCAGTGAGCACTTGGCCCTCACACTCCCGTGTTCAGTGAGCACCTGGCCGTCACATTTCCGTGTTCAGTGAGCACTTGTCCCACACACTCCCATTTTCAGTGTAAACTTGGCCCACACACTCCCGTATTCAGTGAAGACTTGGCCCTCACACTCCCATGTTCAGTGAGCACTCGGCCACACAGTCCCGTGTTCAGTGAACACTCGGCCTGCACACTCCCGTGTTCAGTGAGCACTCGGCCTACACAGTCCCGTGTTCAGTGAGCACTTGGCCCTCACACCCCTGTGTTCAGTGAGCACTTGGCCCTCACACTCCCATGTTCAGTGAACACTTGGCCCACACACTCCTGTTTTCAGTGAGCAGACAGCACACACACTCGCGTGTTCAGTGAGCACTCGGCCCACACATTCCCGTGTTCAGTGATCACTTGGCCATCTCACACCCGTGTTCAGTGAGCAATTGGCCCTCACGCTCCCGTGTTGAGTGAGCACTCGGCCCACACACTCCCGTGTTCAATAAGCACTTGGCCCACACACTCCCATGTTCAGTGAGCACACAGCACACACACTCCCGTGTTCAGTGAGCACACAGACCACACACTCCCATGTTCAGTGAGCACACAGCCCTGACACACTCCCATGTTCAGTGAACACTTGGCCCTC
>NW_025114390.1:0-1004 GCF_004010195.1 Chiloscyllium plagiosum
AGTACCTGGGTTGTTATCAGACAAAAAAAAAAATTCAGATTCTGCCAGTTAATTTAAATTATACAGAAGATACTAAATTCCAATCAAGTTTGAATTTGGTATTTGGGCAATATTAAGACCAGTGGAACGACCGATTCTTGGGGTATAAATATTAAACAAGTTGAACACTTGGGGGAGAAATTCCGAAATACCAACAGACGTGGGCTTCCATGCAGAACTCTCTGACAGGTACCTGTCTAGAGAAGGACTTTGCACAGAAAAAAACATGGACACCAAACTCGAAACAAAATCTATAGAGGAAGATACCAAGAGAAGATCCGACAACTGGCTGGTTTTGAAATTTGAAATTTTTTCTGTACACATTTTTTTTTATCGTACCAGTGAAAGAGAGGGAAAGTCGAAGTTAATTCAGACGGAGATGTAAATATTTGATAGTTAATTATTCTCTGTTAGACGTTATAAAATAATCTTTATTTCAAATAGTGACTTCTTGACCTCTAGAATTTTGAAGATTACATCACGAATTAAACCTCTTTCCTTTCCTACTAGATTAAATTAGCAGATGTGATTGTCGTGATTTAACCGTTTTGCGACTCCTTATCAGTATTTGAGCAGTTTGGAGGCTTTTGTCCGCGATTTAAACTGTTTTAGATAGATCCAGTCTGGGTTTTACAGTAGATTAGATACATGTGAATAGTGTTGGGGTCTGAAAAATCCCAGCAGATTTAAACACGTGTTCGAGACATTTAGAGAAAATGCAGGTGAGATATTTTTTCCTTAACTTCGCTGACTTGTGATTGCTTAAAATAAAAGTGAAGGAAATAGCGCTTAAAATTGCTGAAAACATTCTGAGATTTTAGAATGATTCTCAAATTTGCCAAGAAAGTTTAAAACAAAACAATAAGATGATAATTCTAGAATCAGTAAAACAAAAACATAGATTTGGATTTAACCAAGGAAAAACAACGAAGGCTGAAATTGGAAGGGAATTACTCAAACACATA
>NW_025114391.1:0-1004 GCF_004010195.1 Chiloscyllium plagiosum
CAGACACAGAAATCTTTGCACAAGGTCGGCAGGTCTGGCCGCATCTGTGCAGAACCAGTTGAAGGGTGACTGGAACCGAAACACTAACTCTGCTTTCTCTCTCCAGAGACACCGACAGACCCGCTGAGCTTCCGCAGCCATTTCTGTTTTCGTTCCAGGCTCTGGAACTTATCTCTGTCTAATAGCACTTTGCGTGTTCCGAACATCCCTACGATACTGAAATTCTCTCCCTAACAGCATTTTGCGTGTCCTCAGATCCTTTTAACACTGATACTCTCTCTCTAACAGCACTTTGTGTTCCTGACATCTCTATAATTCTGAAACTCGCTCACTAACATATCTTTGCGTGTTCTTAACATCGCTATAATGCTGAAACTAACAGTAATTTGAGTGTTCCTAACATCCTTATAATACTGAAACTCTCTCCTTAACAGCACTTTATGTGCTCCTAACATCGCTATAATACTAAAACTCACCCCTTAACAGCATTCCCTGTCTTCCTAACATCCCTATAATAATAAAACTCTCTCCCTAACAGCACTTTATGTGCTCCTAACATCGCTATCATACTGAAACTCTCCCCTTAACAGCATTCCGTGTGTTCCTTTAATAATAAAACTCTCTCCCTAACAACACTTTGAGTGTTTCTAACATCCCTATAATGCTGAAACTCTTTCCCTAACAACACGTTGAGTGTTTCTAACATCCCTATAATACTGAAACTCTTTCCCTAACAGATTTCGTGTGTTCCTAACATCTCTATCATACTGAAACTCGCTCCCTAACAGCACTTTGTGTGTTCCTAACATCCCTATAATGCAGAAACTCTCTCCCTAACAGTGTTTTGAATGTTCCTAACATCCTATGTTATTCTAACTGTCTCTCTCCTAACAGCACTTGGCGTGTTCCTAACATCCCTATAATTCTGAAACTCTCTCCCTCACAGCACTTGGCGTGTTCCTAACATTCCTATAATTCTGAAACTCTCTCCCTCACAGCACTTG
>NW_025114392.1:0-1004 GCF_004010195.1 Chiloscyllium plagiosum
CAGCATTTATTAATTACGCTACACTAGCACATCTCTCAGCCAGCATTATTAAATTACACTGGAGTGATTCATCCCTCAGCCAGCATTATCACATTACACTGGAGTGATATATCCCTCAGCCAGCATTATTAAATTACAGTGGAGTGACACATCCACCACCCAGCGTCATTATTGTACAGTGGAGTCTTTCGTTCCTCAGCCAACATTACGAAATTACACTGGAGTGATACAAACTTCAGCCAGCAAAATCAAATTACACTGGAGTGACACATCGCTGAGCCAGCATTATTAAATTACACTGAAGTGATACATCCTTCAGCCAGCATTATTATATTACACTGGAGCAACACACCTCTCAGCCTGTAATATTTAATTACACTGGAGTGATACATCCCTCAGCCAGCATTATTAAATTACACTGAAGTGATACATCCTTCAGCCAGCATTATTATATTACCCTGGAGTGACACACCCCTCAGCCTGCAATATTAAATTACACTGGAGTCATACATCCCTCAGCCATGTTTATTAAATTACATTGGAATGACTCATCCCTCATCAGCACTATTAACTTACACTGGAGAGATACATCCCTCAGCTAGCATTATTACATTACACTGGAGAGATACATCCTTCAGCCAGCTTTATTACATTACATTGGAGTGACCCATCCCACAGCCAGCATTATTAAATTGCACTGGAGTGATACATTCCCAGCTAGCATTATTAATTTACACTGGAGTGAACGTCCCTCAAGATTAAAGAGGTGCTATAAAGGCACAGCAGGTCAGGCAGAATCAGAGGAGCAGTAAAATCGACGTGTCAGGCAGGAGTCTGGACACATCCCTCAGCCAGTATTAAAGAATTACACTGGAGTGATACATTCCTCAGCCAGTATTACTAAATTACACTGGACTGACACATCCCTCAGCCACCATTATTAAACTACGCTGGACTGACACATTCGCTGCCCAATATTATTAATTTGCACTGAAGTGATACAT
>NW_025114393.1:0-1004 GCF_004010195.1 Chiloscyllium plagiosum
TGAGGGAGAGAGAGAGTGGGAGCGGCAGTGTGAAGGTGAGAGAATGTGGGACCCGGCAGTGTGAGGGAGAGAGTGAGCAAGTTATCCAAGATTACAAAACAGGCACCTTCAGTTGGCCTGCTCCAGACTGGCCATATTTCTTTCCCTCTCTCTCCTTTAGCATTTTTTCTCTTCCCTTCTGGAGTTCTGGCGAGAGGCAGCAGTGGTGATGCATTGTGGGAAGTGTGCCAGCGGCCGTGGGTCCTGATGGCTGTCGGATGGCCATCTGGGGCGTGGATGTGGCTATGGGCCCAAGCGTAACATGGTTAGACCAAGCCCAAAATGTCGATAGGGGAGATACCCCCCACCCCTACCCCCAGCATCTGCAGCATCGAGAGCAGGGAGATGGAGGTTTCCCAAACAGCGGGCCCAAGCAAAGGGGATCGAGCCTTCACAGGGAGCGCACTTCAGAAACACTGGGCAACTTTTACTGTTATTCCTTCATTTTTCCATTTTACAATACAAAGATCTGTAATGTTAACATTTACATTTATTTCTTGATTTTTCTATTTATACTAAAAAACACAGTAATGCTTTCCTTCTAACTTAATTTTTGCATACCTACGTATACCTATGTTTTGTATTGAGGTACCTTTGGATTGAGATGGCGCTGTGTTTGATAATATTGCACACATTTCACTGTACTCCTGTACTCGGGAACACGTGACAATGAAGTTTATGTCAAAATCCCCCTGTCTACCTGTGACTCCACTTTCAAACATCTGTGGAACAGCAGCCAAAGGTCTCTTTGTTCGGCAACACTACCCAGGACCATTAAGTGCATATGTTAACGGCCCTGTTGCCTCTCCAAAATGCAGCACCTCACATTTATCTAAATTAAACTCCATCTGCCACTCCTCAGCCCAGTAACCCATCTGATCAAGGTCTAGTGATACTCTAAGAGCATCTTCGCCGCTGTCCACTCCATCTCTAATTTCGGTGTCTTCTGCAAATATACTAACTAT
>NW_025114394.1:0-1004 GCF_004010195.1 Chiloscyllium plagiosum
TGTGGTCTCATCAACACTGACGAGATCAAACGGTACCTAATGGAAGTGGAAGTTTTCACCCAGAATCCCAGCTTTACCCTATTGGGACTCTCCAAGTTGCTGCCCAATTTCATTCCCCTTCCCAATCCCTTTCCAACATAACCATCCTTCGCCTGTTCCATTGTCACTATCAATCAGATCTGAAATTGAAAGAAATAAAACTCACCTTTCTTTCAGGCAACGAAAGCCAGTAGTACTCAACACTGAATTCCACATTTTCAAATAACCTCCATTTCCACCTCCCATGTCCCTTTCCAGCTCCTCCCACTCTCTTTCATTTCACTGTTCGACGGTTCCTTCCAGCTACAAAAAGACTCATTACTCCCATCGACTAAAAAGGTCCAACCCTCTACCTGAGTTCACCAATCACTAGCTCACCACTCCGCACTTCTCCACACCAAAAGTTCTGCCCTTTCTCTGCAGTTCCCCTCTTACCTAACACCAGAGTGGACAAGGGTTACATATTTTGATACAGCAGCAGAAGCGATGACAGCGAATTTAGGGGGTTTGCCTGGAAATAAAGCTTTCATTTTTCAGACTTAGCTGCGAAATAATCGGAGCAAACGCTCAAGAGGAGAAAACGTGGTCATGGAGGTAACTCGGCACTTGAATTTCTATGTCCCCCACCTGAAATTCTCTTCTCACGATAAGAAATGCACCGTGTGTGGAGGTTTGGTAAGATAAAGCAAGGCTGTTGTTGTGTTATTTTTTAACGTCCTTTACATCTGCTCAATTTCTGTTGTCAATTTAGAACAGAACGAACGGAGTTTTGGGAAGTTGAATGTTCCTCTTACAGGATGTGAGAGGCAAGAGTAACCACTCGTGTTGCTGCCATCCTCGACTACGAGAAGGATGCCCAAATCCAGATCCTCACACACTGTGTGAGGGAAAGGTAGCTCTATGAATGTCTGCTCATTCGGGAGGCTGAGGGGTGATGGATATAGTGTAGAAGGAGTTACGTGCAC
>NW_025114395.1:0-1004 GCF_004010195.1 Chiloscyllium plagiosum
CAGGTGGGACTAGATTGGATTGGGATATCTGGGACGGCATGGACAGGTTGGACCGAAGAGTCTGTTTCTGTGCTGTATATCTCTTTGACTCTGTTACACAACGATTGGGATTTATGGGAATAGTGTAGTGAAATGGCATCCAGACAGAAGGTCAGATGGGAAATCAGAAATGTCATAATCTGTTGAATGGCAGAAGGGGCTTTGGGGTGTGGCGAGGGGGAGGTGGTTATGAGTGGCATTACCTTATTGATCTGTTTATTTTTCAAACTCCACATTCCCATGTAATCTCAATAATCCTTGATCTCCCTGCCCCAACAAAATTCTATCTGTCTCCGCCTGAAAAATATTTAATGATCCTGCCTCCACTGACTCCTGAGGCAGAATCACAAAACCCTCTGACAGAAAAGAGTTCTCCTCGGCTCAGTCCTGAAAGGTGACCCACAGTTCCAGGGTAACCTGCAAGAGCAGCCATCTTTTCCACATCCACCTCACCACAACCATTCAGGATCTTACACACTTTGATCACATCACCCATCACTGTTCCAGTGAAAACAGGCACAACCTGTCCCACCTTTCTTCATAAGATGACCCACTTGAAAACCATTTTCAAAACCTGCCCCACCATTTATAGAAATACATCCTTAGGTTTTTCTGGTCCTTTAGAATTTTAATAGCATCCCTACAGCATGGAAACAGGCCATTCAGCCCATCAAATCCACACCTATCATCCAACCAGCATCTCACTCACCCCCACCCCCTAAACCTCCTAATGCACACATCCCCAGACACCATGGGGCAATTTAGCAAGGCCAATCCACCTAATCTGCACATCTTTGCACTGTGGGAGGAAACCAGAGCACCCGGAGGAAACCCACACAGACACAGGGAGAATATACAAACTTCACACAAGCAGTCACCCTGGGGAGGAATCAAACCTGGGTCCCTGGTGCTGTGAGGAAGCAGCGATAACCACTAAGCGACCATGCCATCATTATCCATCATTT
>NW_025114396.1:0-1004 GCF_004010195.1 Chiloscyllium plagiosum
TAAAAAATCAGACCGGTCCTGGATAGGGTGAGTCGTCAGGGTTTTTCCCCAGTTTTGGGGCGGCCAAAACTAGAGGGCATTGTTTGAAAGTGAGAGGGGAAAAGTTTTGATGAGGCCTAAAGGGCACCTTTTCACCCAGAGAGTGGTGTGCTTCTGGAATGAGCTGCCAGAAGAAGTGGTGGAGGCTGGTACAACTTTACAGATTACTTACAGTGTGGAAACAGGCCCTTCAGCCTAACAAGTCCACACCGCCCCGCCGAAGCGCAAACACTACAGACAATTTAGCATGGCCAATTCACCTAACCTGTACACTTTTGAATTGTGGGAGAAAACCGGAGCATGGGGGGAAATGTGCAAACTCCACACAGGCAATCGCGTGAGGCGGGAATTGAACCCAGGTCTCTGGTGCTAACCACTGTGCCACCGTGCCGCCCACAAACTGCAGCATGTAAAAGGCATCTGGGTACTGACAGGCCTGCCGAGCTTTACCAGCAATTTCTGTATTTGTTAAAAAATGCATTCATTTTAACACAGGTATTCTGAATACATAAAATATTTTATTTTTTTAATGACGCAGGGCAATGTAAACATACTTCAAATCGGCCGAGACCATTTTCTGCTAAGGATATGGCTCTGTGTATGACAGTAGCAATGATGCACCTACATGGAACAGGGAATGTTATGGAGACATAGTTAGACAATGTACAAGGAGACCTCACATGGTCCAGTTTGGGAAAGGATGATATTATTGTGTGATTCATTAGAGAGGGAGAAAATGCAATCCTCCTGAGAAGGAACAACCTATTGCACTCTCCCTCCTTCATTTTCCTCATCACAGCAATGTGTGCAAGCTTAAACAAACTCTACAGTCATCATTACCGTTCTTATTTTTATAGAATCCCTGCAGTGTTGAAACCCTTCAGCCCAAAAAATCCATACCAACCTTCCCAACCCATTCCCCTATATTTGCTCCTGACTAATGCACCTAACCTAGAATTCCCTGA
>NW_025114397.1:0-1004 GCF_004010195.1 Chiloscyllium plagiosum
AAAGGCGGAAAGTAGAGTTAAACTATACGTTGGCCAGAAGATCGGTCAGTCCCGCCGTGATCCTTCAGCAAAACAAACTGTCCAGACATCTATCGTCACTTCTGTGTTATAGATGATTTCTTTTGGACAGTTACCTCAATTGAAAGAAGTGGACGTTCATCTCAGTCCAAGCTAGAAACATTTTTGCGACCCGGTAGGTGTAGATGAAAGGAGGTAAGATGGAATGAAACTCATTTACTCAGACAGAAAAGTACCAAGTGCTTTACAGCTGCTCTGCCCCGGACCGTAAGAAACTATAGAAAGTTGTGAACACAGCCCAGTGCATTGCACAAGCCAAACTTCCTGCCATTCACTCAATCTACATTGTTGTTGCCTTAGAACGGCAGCCAACATCATTAAAGACTCCTCCCATCCCAGTTAAATCCTCTTCCAAACTTTTCCGTCAGGCAGAAGACACAAAAGCATAAACATGCATACCAATAGGTTCAAAAATATTTTCTTCCCCGCTGTTATTTGACTTGTGAATGGATCGCTCAAACTTAAAATCTAATGCTGATCTTGCTTTTTGTGCACCTTCGTTGCAGCTGTACCTTTATATTCCTCGCTCTGTTCAATCACCTGATTATCTTCGTGTCTTTGCATGTTAAAATCTGCTGTACTACAAGCAAACAAATGATTTTCACACTATACAGGTAGATATGACAATAATAATAAAACAAATCAAACCAAATCAAATCAAAGGTGAAGGGAGAAAGGTAAATGACAGAGATGTTGGAAGCGGTCGAACATCAAAGCCAGTGGAATAACTTGTGAGGACAGACACGTGTTGTGTTTTTGATAGAGCTGAACATGTTGAAATGCCAGAGGATGGCATGTTCAATGTTGAGGGTGTTGCTGAAATATGAAAAGTGCATCACTGGGTACGTTGCTAAGGTGGCACTGATGCCTTCACAAAGAAAAGTATCCTGAGCAGTAACAACAGTTAGGACCATTACAGTCAGGGT
>NW_025114398.1:0-1004 GCF_004010195.1 Chiloscyllium plagiosum
ATTTGATTCTCTGTCTCTGTATTGTCCTAGTTTCTGCTCCCAAATCGAATGTTGAATCATCCACGATCCTATTGAATACCAGAGCAGGCTCGAGGGGCTGGATGGTCTGCTGTTCCTATTTCAGATGGTCTTATGTTCTTACCACTACCTCCCAGCTCTTGGCCCCCACACTGGAGGTTCGGACGACACAATGGCCTGATCTGTAGAGTGCTGCCCTCTTCCGTGAGTCTCGGAGGGAACCAGCCTGATTTGGATTGGAGTTGCAGCCTCTCAGTGAGAAGTGAAATCTCCTTGAGGTTCCCCTCAGTCTCTCACTGTAAGGTGGAGCAGGCCAGTCTCGGGGAAGCAAACAGCAGGCCAGATGTGCTCTGTCCTCCAGCTCCATTTCAGACGGCCAGATGGGAGGGCCTTGTTGCCTTCATCACATTCCCGTGCTCTCCCTTCTGGGTTAGGGTGGGGCCGAATGTCCTTGCTCCTGGCTCCTATTGAGGTGCAGGCTGGCTATGATTGGGTTATACAGGGCATGTCCCTGGAGTGAGGTTGGTTAGCTCAGTTGGCTGGGCAGTTAGCTTAACACACTAGCTAGAGTTACTCTGAAGGACTCTCCTTCCAAACCTCTCCCCTCAGCCGGACCATGGTGACCCTCTGTTTAAATCCCCACCAGACACCGCTCTGTAATGAGGAGCTGTCCCATGCTCTGGTAAGGCTATGGTGACATTACATTGGTTTGTACCTGGAGCACTGTGTGCAGGACTAGTCACTGCATTGCCAGAGGGATGTTCATGTGTGGGGAAGGTTTACTGGATGAATCCCCACTGGAATGAACAGCACTTTCTTTCCCCCAGTTAAGTCACTCTTACAGCTTTTGTGTCTTGGAGACACAAGGACCAATTCATCTGAAACAGCAGCTGGATTTTATATTCACGATCACCCAATAAGATTGGCTCGTTTACATACATACATACACACGCACACACACACTCCCTCAAACACAAACACAGACA
>NW_025114399.1:0-1004 GCF_004010195.1 Chiloscyllium plagiosum
TTTGTTGTTTCTACATGATGTGGGAGTGGTGGAACCCATTGTGGTTCCCAGTGACCATATCTGGAATAAATGTAGCATGCTAGAAGAACTCTGGCTCAGAGTCGAAGAGCTGGAGTTTGAGCTTCAAACATCGTGAGGCATAAGGGAGGGGGAGAGTTCACTGGATGCTGTATTTCAAGAGACAGTTACACTCCTTAGATCAACTGACTCAAAGTCAGCCAGTGGTTAGAAAGTGGAGAGTTTGGCTCTGAGTGAGGCAGGTAGAGGGATCCAGGAGGTAGAGTTGCAGGAGCCTCAGCACCTGTCCATGTCTAACAGGTTCAATAATCTTGTTCCCTGTGTGGATGAGAATGGAGACTGCAGGGAGGATAAGCTGACTGGCCACAGCACCGAGTTGAGGGAAACTTTCAAGCGGGAGAAGAGAAGAGAAATATTATTGTAATTGGGTAGTATAGTTAGACACTGTTCTCTGTGATCGCGATTGAGAGTCCTGAAAGCTGCGTCACCTACTGGTGTTTGGGTAAGGGATATCTCATCTGGGTTGCAGAGGAACTTGGAGTAGGAGGGTAAAGATCCATTGTCGTGGTCTGTGTAGGTACCAACGACAGAGATAAAACTAGGGCAGAGGTCCTGCTAAGGGATACGAACAGCTCGGAGCTAAATTAGAAAACAGAATCAAAAAGCAAATAATCTCTGGATTATGGCCTGAGCCATGAGCTAATTAGCACACGGTCAGCAGGAAAATGCGTGGCTCAAAGTTTGGTGTGGGAGAAATGGGTTTGTATCATGGGACATTGACACCAGTACTGGCGAAGGAGGGCACTGTGCTGATCGGACGGTCTACATCTGAACCGTGTCCTGGCAAATCACATAACCCGGGCTGCAGACAGGACTTTAAGCTAAGTGAGGGTGGGGAGGTGTCAGTTATAGAGAAAATTAGAAAACCCGAATTAAAGGAGGGGGTAATACTCCAGAACTCAAGAAGAAGGCGTTTTGTATGTTTT
>NW_025114400.1:0-1004 GCF_004010195.1 Chiloscyllium plagiosum
CCAGACCCACACCCGGACGCACCCACACCCGGATGCACCTACACCCTGAGACACCCACACCCTGTCACACCCACACCGGACACATCCACAGCCCGACACACTCACACCCCGACACACCCACGCCCAGACAAACCCGTACCCGGACGCACCCACACCCGTACACACCCACTCCCGGACACACCCACACCCTGATGCACCCACACCTGGACACACCCACACCCTGATGCACCCACATCCTGACGCACCCACACCTGGACACACGCACATCCGGACACACCCACCCCCGGACACACCCACACCCTGACACACCCACACCCCGGACGCACCCACACCCAGACGCAGCCACACACTGTCACACCCACACCCTGTCACACCCACACTCGGACACACCCACAGCCCGACACACCCCACACCCGGACGCACCCACACCCTGACTCACCAACACCCTGACCCACCCACACCCGGACACACTCACACCCCGACACACCCACACCCAGACAAACCCATACCCGGACGCAGCCGCACCCGGACGCTCCCACACCCAGACGCACCCACACCCTGACTCACCGACACCCTGACCCACCGGCACCCGGACGCACCCACACCCAGACGCACCCACACCCAGACGCACCCACACCCTGACCCACCGGCACCCGGACGCACCCACACCCAGACTCACCCACAACCTGACCCACCCACACCCTGACACACCCACACCCTGACCCACCTACACCCGGACACACCCACACCCGGACACACCCATACCCGGACACTCCCACACCCGGACGCTCCCACACCCGGACGCACCCACACCCTGACTCACCGACACCCTGACCCACCGGCACCCGGACGCACCCACACCCAGACGCACCCACACGCGGACGCACCCACACCCTGACTCACCAACACCCTGAACCACCCACACCCGGACGCTCCCACACCCGGACGCACCCACACCCAGACGCACCCACACCCTGACTCACCCACACCCGGACGCACCCACA
>NW_025114401.1:0-1004 GCF_004010195.1 Chiloscyllium plagiosum
TCACACACTCGCTCACACATATACACACACACACCCTCTCACACACTGACACACACACACTCACAACACATTGACAGGAATATGTACAAATATCCTCTCTCTCCCTCTCTGTGGTGAAATGGAGAGAGATGTTTGAAAGTTCGCCCCCTGTCTCCTCCCTCCCTCGTGCTCCCACTGGATTTTGCTCCTCTCTGTTTCCCGATTCCTATTTCAGACTGAATCAAAAAACGTGTGTCTGTGTGTGAGAGTGTGTGTGGGTGTGTGTGAGTGTGAGAGTGTGTGTGTGTGTGTGTGTGTGTGAGCGAGTGTGCGAGAGTGAAGGGTTAATGCAGGCCGTGCTGAGGCTGAGTGTATCGCTCAGGAAGGGGCTGCTTAGGGGAGTTTGAGCTGAGCTCTGGAGCAGACTGTATACACAGCCCTCCCTCACATACTCAGATCGTAAGGAGCTGGGGGACAGCAGACGGACTATTGGTGATTGTGGGCAGAGTCTGCTCACCTTGGGGCTGGAGGGCAGACAGAGAGGGGCAGAACCACACCATCAAGACTGCTCCGCCGCAAGCTCAGAGCCTCCTCTCGGACATCTCCTTCACTTCTTGTTTCTCCCAGGATCCTGGCACTGTATTCCCAGCCACAGACTGGGAATGTTGTAGAGAAGGCATTGACCAACACAAGGTAGGAATTTGCCCTGGGATCTTCTCTGCTCGGACTGGTCTGCTCTGGCTAGGACTATCCCTCAGGGCAACGGTTTTCTGAAGTTAACCATTTCAGTGTCTCTGGTCTGACACAGGAGGGAGGGATGGAGGGAGAGGTTCCACATCTCTCCCTCTCCCCTCGCTGCAGGAAGAACAGTTTAGAGTTAACCGTTCCACAGGGGCTGAAACAATACCCCAGGCTCAGTTACAACCGGGGGACGGACGGAGGGGATCTTCCAAATCCAACACAGATTCTGTTTTACCCAAATCACCACATTGTGGGTCAGTACTGAGGGAGTGCTGCACTGTCAG
>NW_025114402.1:0-1004 GCF_004010195.1 Chiloscyllium plagiosum
TTAAAATAGATTGATTCAGCGTTAGTGAAAAAAAGGGCCTTTGAGAAGGGAATTATTCCAAGGCAAAAGAAAGGATAATCTGATTCGCAAGATTCTGAAACGTGCCAACATTGTGATAAAGCCGGTTCTTTTTTTAAAAAAAAAATGATGATTTGTAACAGAACACAGATGAAATAATGAAATTGTAGCACAAAACCTCTGAAGAATCACTACAAAAGGTAACTTATTCTGATCTCAGTAAGGATTCTTTTCATCCACATAAACAGCAACGCAAGTTATCTTTCCGAAGCGAGATGCGCCTTTGAAACTATTTACAATAGTAATGAGTTCTAGTTAAATATTTGGTAAATAATCATGGACACAGATTTCAACGTAATTATAAAACCTTAAAGAGATGCCTGGCATTTCTTGTCTAATTCGCTAAGAAAAAGGTTAACAGTAGAACTAATAATAACATTACGAATTTTGTAACAAAATCAACTTTTTCCTGTAAATTGGGATCACGGAATGTGATAAGAGATACCCTGCCCATTGGAGAATAGAATTTATGCAATCCTTCAAAATAAACAATGAGGGGTATGACTAAAAAGAGCACAGCCCCGAACTTTGGAATGCATTATTGAAAGATCCCAAGGACGAGAGATAACAACAATCGTTAAACATCCGAAACAAATAAGAACCTCGGGCTGTCCATGCGAGTGTTCATCATTGATCAGTTGTTTTACAAGATTGGTTCTGCAGAAGGGGAGTGGAGGGTACACTGACAAAGTTGTGTACGATCATTGCAACACAAAACGTATGAAATACTGTATTTTTAATGCAAAATCGAAGTGGGTCATTGATTTACCTTCTGATCTGAGCTAAAGATTAAGGAAAGGATTGTCTTCTCATGTCAAAGCCAGATTCGAGGAAGATCCTTTGGTATTCACCCGGCATTAACCAGGTTTTGCTTGAATTCAAGTCCATTCCGAGCCTGTGCCCTGTCTGCCTCCAGAGTCTTTGAC
>NW_025114403.1:0-1004 GCF_004010195.1 Chiloscyllium plagiosum
TATTTTTTTCTGTACGTAGTGGTTACTGCGAGTACACTTGTAAACTACACCTGCGGATGACTTCTTCCCTCACTGGTCCTCATTTCTACACAAACACGTTTTATATCCTTATCTCCTGAATCAAAGAAATATGCAACCACTTGATAAATGTCACTAATACCTTGGCATTTCACACACCTCCGTTTGTCACTTTCCAATGTAAATTAATAATTTGCCGTGTTGCAATTGCACACAATAAGAGATAACAAAATACAGGGAGGTGTACCAGGTTTGCAAACGCACGCTTTTGAAGCTAAAACGCAGGTTTCTGCCCAAAATACGATCACGGAAGCATGCACCGAACCGTCAGGAAGCACACAATAAGTCCAGTTCCTGAGGGCATGACAGGAACAGCACCAGAAAAACCACCAAATTCCTTCTCTCGGCTAATATTTTGGATGTACATCTCAATGAGCAATCGAGTTTTACATATGTTCTAACAGTAGTTACAACACAAGGAATTAACCAGTGCTACAGACGGTACCAGCCCCTGAATCAGAAACACTCAATGCCCTACGTACAACTGCAAGAACATCTGCCCGTGGCGTATCCCGGCTGGCTGAAGTTCATGATTGCAGCTCGCTATTTGTCTGACTGTTTCTCCGATATAGTGTTTCGTGCAGTCCCTGCGTGGAATCTTGACAACCACATTTGTCCTGCACAAGATGGGCATTGGATATTGTTTTCTGGTGAGCTTTCCCTCAGCGAGGCTGTTGGTTTATGTGTTGTCCTAAGTCCGTGTGTTCAGAGGAGTGTGGCTATCAGTTTCCAGAAATTTATTTTAAAAAAGGGAAGCATGGGTGTTTCAATTGCTTTATGGCATATCCTAGTTGACAATTTAGTGTGCCAGACATCTGAGAATGCTGTTGTGGGATACATATTCGTGGTAAAGAATCTGTGTGGCCGTCAGTAATTGCCACGGCCAGGTGTCCCAAGTAGCTATACGTACAGACAGCAAGCATCCT
>NW_025114404.1:0-1004 GCF_004010195.1 Chiloscyllium plagiosum
GGGGTGAGCTAGAGTCTAGGTACTGTTGTGGACTAGAGTCTAGGTACCGGGGTGAGCTAGAGGCTAGGCACTGGTGTGGACTAGAAGCGAGGAACCGGTGTGGGCTAGAGGCTAGTGACCGGTGTGGGCTAGAGGCTAGGAACTGGTGTGGGCTAGAGGCTAGGAACTGCTGTGGGCTAGAGGCTAGGGACTGGTGTGGGCTAGAGGCTAGGAACTGGTGTGGGCTAGAGGCTAGGGACTGGTGTGGGCTAAAGGCTAGGTACCGGTGTGGGCTAGAGGCTAGGGACTGGTGTGGGCTAAAGGCTAGGTACCGGTGTGGGCTAGAGGCTAGGGACTGGTGTGGGCTGGAGGCTAGTGACCGGTGTGGGCTAGAGGCTAGGAACTGGTGTGGGCTAGAAGCTAGGTACCGGTGTGGGCTAGAGGCTCGGTACCGGTGTGGGCTAGAGGCTAGGTACTGGTGTGGGCGAGAGGCGAGGGACTGGTGTGGGCTCGAGTCTGTGTCCCGGGGTGAGCTAGAGGCTAGGCACTGGTGTGGGCTAGAGGCTAGGTACCGGTGAGGACGAGAGGCTAGGTACCGGTGTGGACTCGAGGCCAGGTACCGGGGTGAGCTAGAGGCTAGGTACCGGTGTGGACTAGAGTCTAGGTACCGGGGTGAGCTAGAGGCTAGGCACTGGTGTGGGCTAGAGTCTAAGTACCGGTGTGGGCTAGAGTCTAGGTACCGGTGCGGGCTAGAGTCCAGGTACCGGTGTGAGCTATAGTCTAGGTACCAGTGTGTGCTAGAGGCTAGGTATCAGTGTGGACTAGAGTCTAGGTACCGGTGTGGGCTAGAGTCTATGTACCGGGGTGAGCTAGAGTCTAGGTACTGGTGTGGACTAGAGTCTAGGTACCGGGGTGAGCTAGAGGCTAGGCACTGGTGTGGACTAGAGGCGAGGAACCGGTGTGGGCTAGAGGCTAGGTACTGGTGTGGGCTGGAGGCTAGGAACCGGTGTGGGCTAGAGGCTAGG
>NW_025114405.1:0-1004 GCF_004010195.1 Chiloscyllium plagiosum
CCCTGTGTCTGTGTGGGTTTCCTCTGGGTGCTCCAGGTTCCTCCCACAATCCAAGGATGTGCAGGCCAGGTGAATTGGCCGTGCTAAATTGCCCCATAGTGTTAGGTGCATTAATCAGGGGTAAACATAAGGTAGGGGAATGGCTCTGGGTGGGTTACTCTTCAGAGGGCCGATGTGGATTTGTTGGGCTGAAGGGCCTGTTTCCATACTGTAGGGAATCTAGTCTAATTGCCAGACTACATGAACCAGATGGGCTTTTCCTGACAATTGTCAAAAGGTGTGGCGCTGGAGGGTTGGGCAGCGTCCAGAGATAAGCCCTCCACCAGAATCCCTGATGAAGGGCCTATGTCCGAAACATTGACTCTCCTGCTCCTCAGATGCTGCCTGACCTGCTGTGCTTTTTACAGCGCCACACTTTTCAACTCTGACTCTCCTGCATCTGCAGTGCTCACTTTCTCCTTTCCCTGACAATTGGCAACAGTTTCATGGTCATCATTAGACTCTTAATTTCAGATTTTTATTGTTGAATTCCAATTCCATCATGGCAGGATTTGAACCCAGGTTCTCCAGGACATTATCTGGGTCTTAATAGCTTAGCGATAATACCACCAGGCCATCACCTTCCCTTCTGATGCTTGTTTGGCAAGCCAGCACAGACATGATGGGCTGAATCGCCCCCTTCTATGCTGCAGTGATTCTGATTCAAGTTGGTGATTGTGGGACATGGCATTGGGATGGGGGATATGGCTGGTGCTGAATCAGCAAATGGAACTGTAGGTCTGGGAGCAGAGGTCTGAAGTTGCAGCTAGCTGGCTCCATCATTATCTGACCTGCGAGACGTTTACTGCTGACATGATTTAAAAAGCCTTTCTTTCTCTCCCTCACCTTGACAAACACCATGCTCAGCACATAAGTGCAGGTCCTGTCGAGGAAAGCTGTAATACAAACACAGCAAGTGTGTAAACACACAGGCACAACTTGAATTTGAGACAGCCCCAGTGTTG
>NW_025114406.1:0-1004 GCF_004010195.1 Chiloscyllium plagiosum
TGGCTCTCCCTCTAGTGTTCAAAATGCTGGGCTGATATACTCCCCATGATATAATCATTCTCATAATTTGATTGCTTTCCAGGTGTCCAAACAATAATATTTAAATTCCGTTGGCTTCTGGTATCCTGAGCGTTATTTAAACTCTTTGGTTGTATTTGAATTGTTTCCAAAGCTATTGTCTGTCATATTGTTGGAGGAAAAAGTTATGGCATCAGACCCAGCATTTGAAAATATTGCTCTGTTGTATGTGCACTGTACAAAGGACCACAGCACACAGGAATTGCCAAAATATTGAGGGAAGTATATCTACTTCTTTCGATAATATAGTTTTCTCATTTTCCACATCTCCATATCTATATCCTCTCTCTCTCTCGTACTCCCTTTATATCTAGTTACGAAATCCACCAGTCCTTCTTCGTTGCCCATCTTTCAAAACTCTTTCTTTCAGTTTATACGCAATGCATTCTTCAAGATGTAATGTGGTTATAATTAAGCAATGTAACTACAAAGACATGCTGGAGGAGCTGGCCAGGGTTAATTGGAAGTGGAGCTGAGCAGGAAAGACCATGGAGCAGCAATAGCAGAAGTTTGTGGGGATAATTCGGAAGATAATACTAGAAATGCAACCTCAAGAAGATGAAACATACTCATGGGAGAACAAGACAGCCGTGAGTGAAAAGGCATCAAACCACAAGAGAAAACATACAATGTGGTGAAGATGATTGGGAATCCAGAGAATTCATTGGCTCTGAAACTACATAAGGCTGGCATCACTGACACTACAGAGTTCTTAATCATGGTCAGGGAGAGAAACAGAGGAAACACATCAACTTTAAAGACAGAAGATGGCATTTCTCAAGAAAAAAGATTCAGGTGAACTAAATATTTGAATTCAGATCAGTTAAATGCTTTTGCAGAATGTTTCAGATTGGAAGCAAGACTCAGGGAGACAGACCCTTAGCAGAATGAGACTTTGAAAATGGAAGTATTTCCACATCAGAAAC
>NW_025114407.1:0-1004 GCF_004010195.1 Chiloscyllium plagiosum
GCGCTGTATTCTTCTATGTATCTATGTATCTATTGCCAGGTGGAGCCTTGTGAGTGTAACTGCATTTATACAGCGCCTCCAACCCAGTACAAATGTGTCCGAGGTGCTTTGTCCAATCTTTAAGGAACACAACGTAACAGTGAGCCATGTAAGGACATAGCAGCTGAGTCAACATTCGGTCAAATTTGACGAATGGCTTACATGAGGAATGAGAGGTTTAAGGAGAAAATTCCAGGGCTTAGAGACTAGGTACAGAGAGGGATGACCACCAATTAGGAGGGGGGATGGAAGTTGAAGACCCTCGATAGGTCAGATTTGGAGGAACACTGATAACTTGGAGGGTTTTGTGGCTGAAGGAGATTACAGGGATAGGGAGGGGGAGGAAACTGAGGAGGGATTTGATAAGACAGATGAAAGCTTTAAAGTTGAGGCTGTGCAGCATGGGAAAACAGAATGGGTCAGACATTAACGGGAGGTGGGTGACGGGAGAACAGATTAGACGCAGCAGAGTGGAGGAATTCGGAATAAAATTGCAAAGGATCAGGTGGAGTCTGTGCCTCCTGCATTATGTTCAGACACAGGAAGCAGATTAGATTCCTTACAGTTTGGAAACAGGCCCTTCGACCCAACAAGTCCATACCGACCCTCTGAAGAGTAACTCACCCAGACCCATTCCCCTCTGACTAATGCACCTAACACTATGGGCAATGTAGCATGGCCAATTCACCCTAACCTGCACATCTTTGGATTGTGGGAGGAAACCCACGCAGATACGGGGAGAATGTGCAAACTCCACACAGACAGTCGCCTGTGGCTGGAATCGAACCTGGGTCCCTGGTGCTGGGAGGTAGCAGTGCAAGCCCTGCCTTACAAACAGGCAATCAAGGAACAAGAGGAGACCATTCGGCCCATTGATCCTGCTGTGCCATGTACTAAAATCATGTCTGGCTGACCTTTAACCTCAACTCGACATTCTTGTGTATCCCCTGATCATCTTTCATCCC
>NW_025114408.1:0-1004 GCF_004010195.1 Chiloscyllium plagiosum
ATTTTAAGTAAGACAGGTTTGGAGGGATATGGACCAAATATTGGTACATGTGGTTCGATAAATTTAAGATATCTGGTTGTCATGGGTGACTAAAGGTTCTGTTTCTATGTTCTACACTTCTCTGAACTATGACTCCAGACCCACGTCATTATGGGTACGAGTGATCTACTCTGTCTCAACATCTCCTTCCAGAACAACGGCACAATGATGTGCCTAGACCAGTTTGCATTCTGCATTTGACTCCAAACCAAAAGCACTATGGTTATAAGTCATCTCCACAATCTATATGTGACTCCAGATGCTTAACACTCTTTTTATCACTAATCTGCTCTGTCACAAATCTGACTCCAGAACAACAGCACTGTAAATATACTGATCTTCCTTGTCTCTTCATGTGACTCCCGATCCACTGCACATTGACTACCACTGAACCGTTCTGTGCATGACTCCAGACCTACGGCATCATCGTTACCACTATCTGCTTTGTCTCTGTGTCTCTGGACCCACAGCACTGTGGTTACCACTGTTCGACTCTGGCTCTACATGTGACACCAGAAGCACATTATTGTTGTTATTTCTGAACTGCTCTGTATCTAAATGCGAATCAAGCCACACCGCACTGTGGCTTCCACTGACCTGCCCCTTCTCTACTTATAAATCCCAACACATCGCACTCTGTTTACCACTCATCTGCACAGTACCTGAATTTGAATCAGCCCCACAGCAATGTGGTCAGTACCCACCTGCCATGTCCGTACAGGTGACTTCAGACTCACAGCACCGTGGTTATGACTGACCTGCTCTGTGACTACAGGGTCATAGCACTGAGTGCAGTATTAACCAACTCTGTCTCAATAGGTAAGATGGGGGAAAAACTATGCTTAGCAATGATCTACTCTGTTTCTGCACCGAAGTTGTCTCCATACGTGACTCCAGACCCACAGCACTGTGGCTACCATTGACCTGCTCATTCTCTACATTTGATCAGACCCACAGCACCCTGG
>NW_025114409.1:0-1004 GCF_004010195.1 Chiloscyllium plagiosum
AATCCAACTGCATTCTTTTATACAATGAAAGAAACTGCGCTCTGTCATCCATGAAACAGACGCCACGTGTTACGTCAGTGAGAAAAGCCTCTCTCATTTAATAAAAATCTCGAGCTTTCAAATTCTATCATTCTTTCAATGAAACTAACTGCACATATTCATTCAATGAAACTGACGGCACGAGTTTATTCAATGAGAGTAGAGATTCTCTTTTTTCTCCATGTCTCGAGATTTACGCCTTCATTCAGTCAAATGAACTGCACTTCTTCAAACATTGTGTCAACCTTGTTATTCATTGATTCTTTGAACCAAACCTAACTCATTTGTTTAGTGAAGGGAACTGCATTAATTCAATGAATCAAACTGCACTTAATTATTCAATGAACCACACTGCTCATGCTCTTCGAATGTGTAGAGATTTTCCCATTCATTCAGTAAAACAAACTACAAGCATTAATTCAATGAAACGAACTTTACGTTTCCATTCAATGATTAGAGCTCCTCTCATTAATGTAGTATCTCTATCCTGATGCTATCATTCAATGTAACAAACTGCAATTCATTCAATCATTGAAACAAACTTCAATAATTGATTCGATGAATCGAACGTTATTCCTTCTTTCAATGAAACCAGTATACCTCATTTGTATAGTGAATCCAAGAGCATTCTTTCATTTAATTAGTCAAACTGCACTTAGTCATTCAATGAAACAGATTCCAGGTGTTACTTCAATGAGGCGAGCTCCTCTCATTCATTCAATGTGGCACGCGTATCTCATTAAAACAAAGAAACAAACTGCACATGTTTTTTCCTAGAGTACTATACTCTCATTCGGTACTGAGAGTGTAACTCATTCATTCAGTTAAATAAACTACACACGTTCATAAAATCAATCAGACTGCATGCGTTAATACAATGAGTAGAGCATCTCTCATTTATTCAAGCATTCGAGCTTTCAAATTCTATCATACATTCAATGAAACAAACTGCATACATTAATTCA
>NW_025114410.1:0-1004 GCF_004010195.1 Chiloscyllium plagiosum
GCACTTTCTGAGGTACTGCGGGAGCACTATCTGTGGTATTGTGGGAGCACTATCTGAGGCATTGAGGGAGAACTATCTGAGATATTGAGGGAGCACTCTCTGAGGTATTGAGGTAGAACTATCTGAGGTATTGAGGGAGCTCTATCTGAGGGACTGATGGAGAACTATCTGAGGTATTGAGGAGCACTATCTTAGGTATTGAGGGAGCACTCTCTGAGGTATTGATGTAGCACTTTCTGAGGTACTGAGGGAGCACTATCTGACGTACTGAGGAAGCACTATCAGAGGCACTGATGGAGAACTATCTGAGGTTTTGATGGAGCACTTTCTGAGGTATTGAGGAAGCACTATCTGAGGTACTGATGGAACACTCTCTGAGGTATTGAGGGGGCACTTTCGAGGTATTGAGGGAGAAGTACCGGCGGTATTGAGGAAGCACTATCTGAGGTATTGAGGGAGCACATTTTGAGGTACTGAGGAAGCACTATCTGAGGAACTGAGGAAGCACTATCTGAAGTAGTGAGGGAGCACTTTCTGAGGAACTGAGGGAGAACTATTTGAGGTACTGAGGGAGAACTATCTGAGGTACTGGGGGACCACTTTCTGAAGTATTGAGGGGGCACTTTCTGAGGTATTGCGGGACCACTATCTGAGGAATTGAGGAAGCACTTTCTGAGGTATTGAGGGTGCACTTTCTGAGGTATTGAGGGAGCACTTTCTGAGGTACTGAGGGAGCACTTTCTGTGGTATTGAGAAAGCACATTCTGAGGTATTGAGGGATCACTTTCTGAGGTATTGAGGGAGCACTATCTGAGGTATTGAGGAAGCACTTTCTGAGTTATTAAGGAAGCACTTTGTGAGGTACTGAGGGAGCACTTTCTGAGGTACTGAGGGAGAACTATCTGAGGTACTGTGGGAGAACTATCTGAGGTACTTTTGGAGCACTTTCTGAGGTAGTGAGGGAGCACCAACTGAGATACTGAGGGAGCAATTTCTGATGTATT
>NW_025114411.1:0-1004 GCF_004010195.1 Chiloscyllium plagiosum
CTCCAGGGTGTCGGTGGAGACCGCGTGCTCCTTTTCCAGAGACACCCGAGCTCTAACATAACCGCGGAAGAAGGACAGGCAGTCGTCCCCAACGACCCCATCCATGGCCCACTGCCTGGACCTATTTATGGCCAGTTTGGCCAGGCTCAGGAGCAGACCTACGAGGATGTCTCTTCTGCAGTTTATTTTTGTTTTTCGGTAGTGCTTATTTTTTCCCCAGCACCCATGGTGTGTGTGTGCAGGTGTGAGACACAGTGAGAGACACAAGGCGTACAAATCTTTATTCAATTTCCACCACCAGGAAGATAGGAAAACACCCGGGTGGCCAGTGACAAGCACTGCCCTTCACAAAAGGGCAATGCTGTGTTATCAAACAGTGAGGGGGAGGGCAGGGATTAAATCAAAATAGAGTTGGAGGGGGTAATAATGCACTCCACTCCCTGCGGCACCCAACTCTGCCTGAACAACTCCAGGGTGTTGGTGGAGACCGTGTGCTCCTTTTCCAGAGACACCCGAGCTCTAACATAACCGCGGAAGAGGGACAGGCAGTCGTCCCCAACAACCCCGTCCACGGCCCGCTGCCTGGACCTATTTATGGCCAGTTTGGCCAGGCTCAGGAGCAGACCTACGAGGATGTCTCTTCTGCAGTTTTTTTTTTAACTTTTTTTCTTTTATCTTTTTTTTTAATGAACAGAACCTCTGACACTCCTGTTTTTTTTCTTAAACTCCCACACTACCGCCTAACTGCGGTAGTGCTTATTGTTTCCCCAGCACCTATGGTGTGTGTGTGCAGGTGTGAGACACAGTGAGAGACACAAGGTGCACGAATCTTTATTCAATTTCCACCACCAGGAAGTTAGGAAAACACCCGAGTGGCCAGTGACAAACAGTGCCCTTCACTAAAGGGCAATGCTGTGTGATCAAACATTGGAGGGGAGGGCAGGGATTAAATCAAAACAGACTTGGAGGGAGAAATAATGCACTCCACTCCCTGTGGCACCCAC
>NW_025114412.1:0-1004 GCF_004010195.1 Chiloscyllium plagiosum
AGTGTCTGATGTGGTCTAAGGCAGGCGACAATTAGTTTATGTATTGCACGAAGATGTCTTCAATTTTTACAAAGCTTGACAGTTTGTACACTGAAACGAGTTCTACCTTTTCGAGTCCCTCTGGCAGCCTGTTGCTGTTAGAACACAGAATGTTCAGAAATGAGTCATGATAAATTCTTCCCATCTCAAAATTTCTACTGCGATTTGGTTGAAGAATATCTCCCATTTCCTGTGGTAAGAACATTCCCAATGTTGGCGCTTTTGCTGTCGGTCCATTCCGAACTTAATTCATATGTTGTCTTGTCTGTGCACATTTCCGACATGTGCCAATGACCGAAGGGCTTTGACACTGCATCTACCGGTAAGGATGGCTGTTGCTCTGGCTGCCTAGATATCCGTGGCTTTCTTTTTTACATGATACTGTGCAACATGAACATCAATGTCTGAAGGGCGAAGTGGTGAAATTTAATAAAATTACGAGAGGCATGGATTGAGTAGATATTCGAACAGTTCTTTTTATCACACTTTTTTTTTCCGAACAGAAACGTAAAATACACATTGTCATAGGTTAAAGTTAAAATAAAGATAATTTATTAACGCAAAGAATGGTAGTTGCCTGGAATGCGCTGCCTGGGGAGATGGTAAAATTCAGATCCGATAGAAATTTCAGGAGACATTTAGAAATCGTTGGAAGTGGCAACAAATAGAGTTATATGGACCACGTGCAGGCGTGTGGGATCCGTTCAGAATGGCTTGATTATCAGCGCAGATATTGTGGACCAACAACCTCTGTGCTGGACTGGTCTGGTTTCTATTCGGTTCCTCTTAAGCTTGTTCCACTCTCAAAACATGGCAATGTCAAGATTCTAATTTGTGCATCTTTAAATACTTGCCGCGCTCTCGCCATCAAAGTCTTGGGTTTGACCGACATAGCTATCCTCTGAGCGACAAAGTTCTCTCACATCCCAATCTCAAGTGAATTTGTGGGGTTCTGTAAGTATGCC
>NW_025114413.1:0-1004 GCF_004010195.1 Chiloscyllium plagiosum
GTAACAAAGAGGATTGATGAGTACAGAGCAGTAAATGTGATCTATATGGACTTCAGTAAGGCGTTCGACAAGGGTCCCCATGGGAGACTGGTTAGCAATGTTCGATCTCACGGAATACAGGGAGAACTAGCCATTTGGATATAGAACTGTCTCAAAGGTGGAAGACAGAGGGTGGTGGTGGAAGATTGTTTTTCAGACTGGAGGTCTGTGACCAGTAGAGTGCCACAAGGATCAGTGGTGGTCCTCTAGTTTTTGTCATTTACATAAATGATTTGAATGTGAGCATAAGGGGTATAGTTAGTAAGTTTGCAGATGACACCAAAATTGGAGGTGTAGTGGACAGCGAAGGTTATCTCAGATTACAACAGGATCTTGATCAGATGGGCCAATGGACTGAGAAGTGGCAGATTGAGTTATATTAAATAAATACGAGGGGTTGCATTTTGGAAAAGCAAGTCTTAGCAGGAGTTATACACAAAACGGTAAGGTCCTAGAGAGTGTTGCTGAACAAAGAGATCTTGGAGTGCAGGTTTATAGCTCCTTGAAAGTGGAGTCACAGGTAGATAGGATAGTGAAGGCTACATTTGGTAGGCTTTCCTTTCTTGGTCAGAGAATTGAGTATTGGAGTTGGGAGGTCATGATGCAGCTGTACAGGATGTTGGTTAGACCACTTTTGGAATATCGCGTTCAATTCTGGTCTCCTTCCTATGGGAAGGATATTGTTAAACTTGAAAGGGTTCAGAAAAGATTCATAAGGATGTTACCATGATTGGAAGATTTGGGCGACAGGGAGAGGCTGAATAGGCTGGGGTTGTTTTCCCTGGAGTGTTGGAAGCTGAGGGGTGGCCTTATTAAGATTTATAAAATCAAGAGGGCCATGGATAGGACAAATAGATAAAGTCTTTTCCTTAGAGTGGGGGATTCCAGAACTAGAGGGCAAAGATTTTGGGTGAGAGGGGAAAGATATGAATGAATCATAAGGGGCAACTTTTTCACGCAGAGGG
>NW_025114414.1:0-1004 GCF_004010195.1 Chiloscyllium plagiosum
AAAAAATAAAAAGCTTCCTGAAATTGAATAAAGATTGGTGCACTTTGAAAAAAAAAATAAACCGCAAGCAAAAAAAAAACAGAAGCGTTAAGCACTACCGCAGTTAGGTGGTAGTGTGGGGGTTAAATTAAAATAAAATAAAAAAAAATAAAAATAAAAAATAAACCGCAAGCAAAGGGCAGTGCTTGTCACTGGCCACCCGGGTGTTTTCCTATCTTCCTGGTGGTGGAAATTGAATAAAGATTCGTGCACTTTGTGTCTTCCACTGTGTCTCCCACCTGCACACACACACCATGGGTGCTGGGGATAAAATAAGCACTACCGCACTTAGGTGGTAGTGTGGGGGTTAAAAAGAAAAAAAAGAAAAAAAAAATAACCAGGCGATCACACACACCATGGGTGCTGGGGACAAAATAAGCACTACCGCACTTAGGTGGTAGTGTGGGGGTTTAAAAGAAGAAAAAAAACAAACAGAAGTTGATTTAGTCCAAAAAAAGAAAGAAAGAAAAAAAATAAATAAATAAACCGCAAGCAAAGGGCAGTGCTTGTCACTGGCCACCTGGGTGTTTTCCTACCTTCCTGGTGGTGGAAATTGAATAAAGATTGGTGCACTTTGTGTCTTTCACTGTGTCTCACACCTGCACACACACACCATGGGTGCTGGGGATAAAATAAGCATTACCGCACTTAGGCGGTAGTGTGGGGGTTAAAAGAAATAAATCACAAGCACAAAAAAAAAAGAAAAAAAGAAGTAAACCGCAAGCAAAGGGCAGTGCTTGTCACTGGCCACCCGGGTGTTTTCCTATCTTCCTGGTGGTGGAAATTGAATAAAGATTCGTGCACCTTGTGTCTTCCACTGCGTCACACACCTGCACACACACACCATGGGTGATGGGGATAAAATGAGCACTACTGCACTTAGGTGGTAGTGTGGGGGTTAAATACAATAAAAAAAAAGAAAAAAAAAGAAAAAAAAAGAAAAAATAAATAAATAAACCGCAAGC
>NW_025114415.1:0-1004 GCF_004010195.1 Chiloscyllium plagiosum
ACAGTCAGTCGCCTGAGGCAGGAATTGAACCCGGCTTTCTGGCGTGTGAGGCAGCAGTGCTAACCACGTTGCCACCGCGCCGCCCACATAGTTCGTGACCCTTTGGATATTAAAGCCTGTGGTTCCTTCCCCAGTGCTGGAGAACCATTTGTTTCTCTCCATAGTGCTGGAGTTGCACAAGGGCTGGGCGGGGGTGCTGGTCTCACCCGGGCTTGTGCAATGCGATCTGGTGGGCCTGCTCGACCTGCACCCGGCCCGCCTCGAATTCCAGCTTCAAAAACTACCGAAGCCATTACTCCAGAAACTGACGGGCTGCATTCTTCTTTCCGTCCCGCCAGCCCGACAAGGCAGATATTCTTATGATGGCCTCGATTTTCGAAGTTGATCCGCTCCTCCCCGCCCGGTACCCGCCATCCCAAGGCCTGGACCCGACCTGCTGAAGATCCCACTGCAGTTTCAGAGGACACAGTCCACTGCTCCACCTCCATGACATGTTTCTGAGACGCTGGATCTCCTAGTCATGCTACTTTCTCTCGGAGGTTTACTTACTCCATGACCAAGCTCTGCTCTAATAGTAAGTCCCCTGGTGGTTCGCAGAGGCCGACGCCACGGCCGCAGGCGTATCCGTTGCTGCATGGCAGTGCCTGCTAGTTGCGATCCACGTGGTCCTTTACCATTAGTCATTTTCCTTTCTCACTTCAACTGACATACAACAATACAGGTGATCAGTATTTTTACCACAATGGGTAAGAAAGAAACGGTGAATGCACCACTTTGTCTGGGTTCTGCCGTAAAGATGAGCAGGGCAAACCTACTGGGTCGCTAATATCTTGGATCTCCCTCGAAAAGAAATAATCTTTAATGACTTTATTTTAAATGGTTTGAAGCTGTTTCTTGTAGACAGACACAATGGAAAACCAGTAGGTGTGATATAGTTAGATATTCAGGTTTAAGAGCTCAGACAGTGAGTCGTAAATAATATTAAACCAAAGCGGTTCTGGACG
>NW_025114416.1:0-1004 GCF_004010195.1 Chiloscyllium plagiosum
TGAATGGCCTGATTTTTGCTCCGCGGTCTTATAGTCTTATGGTATTACCAACAAGGTAGTTCTTTAGGAGCTACCGGTATTGGACTGGTGTGGACAAAGTTAAAAATCATATAACACCCAGTTATTGTCCAACAAGCTTATTTTGAGTTCTCCTCCATCAGGCAGTCACAAGCCACAGAATTATAGGACACATAATTTATAGTAAAATACCCTTACTGTAAATGTCGTACTCTATGATTCTGCCCCACTAGAAACCTGATGAAGTAGCAGTGCTCCAAAAGCTGGTGCTTCCAAAAACACTTGTGGAATATAAGTTGGTGGTGTGAGAATTTTAATTTTATAGTTTGTGGTAGAAAGGAATGAAGGATCATATTGTTAAAATCCGTGAGATTCAAAGGGTGCATGACAGAGGAATGTTGAGTCGATGTTTCCAAACTGAGGGAAGTCTGGAACGAGGGGCGACTTATTTACTGATCTAGGGATACTCGTTTCAAAATGGGATGCAGAGGAATATCTTCTCTCAGAAGACAGCGAGCCTGTAATCTCTTGAACCAAGAGACTTCTGGAGTCTCAATCACTGAAAATATTTTCAAAAGCAAGTCGATTGACGTTTTGTCCAACTTGAGTTGAGCAATACAATGACTGGCATGAAATTCGATTTGATGATTGGAGTATGTCAGGTGTGAATGAAGGGTTGAAACTCTGGATTACATAATCTTGTTCCTATTCCTTATGGTCCTCTGTACTGATATTGAATAATCAGTGTTTTGCTCTTCGAAGTTGTGTTGTGAAATGCTGTATTCAGGCGGACCAGATGACCAGGTGATTCAAGTCTGGGCGAAGTTTTGGGCTGCATTCACAGTCAATCTAGTTAGAACATGAAACGTAGAATAGTACAGTACAGGAATGGGCCATTCGTCCCACAATGTTTTGCCGACCATGACGCAAAATTAAAATACGCCCTTCTGCCTGTCGTTGTTCCATAACTCTCCACTCTTTTCATA
>NW_025114417.1:0-1004 GCF_004010195.1 Chiloscyllium plagiosum
ATGAATGGCCAGTCCGCCAAGGCTGAACAGGCGGCCCGGGGAATTCAAAAATCCCGGCAGGACAGTAGGTCCATTGCTGCGGAAGGGGCCATGTGTCAGCCCACGACAGCCAACAGCAGCTGTCTTCGGACGCGCAGAGACGGATCCATGGGGGACGGCAGCGCGATCACTGTTGGGCATGCAATGGTACTGACCATTACTACCAGAACTGTGACCAGAGGGTGAGATGTTGGTCCTGCAATGGGGTTGGACATCTCGCCCGCGAATGTAACAAAGGAAGGGGAGATCGGTTTGTGACTAATAGCTCGGGACTGCGTCCCGGGGAACGGGATAGACGGGACAGTAATGACGGACCCCGGGATATGAATAAACGGAGAGGTTGGGTTCAGGCCCGGGGCAGGGGAACACAAGGGGTAGTACAGGGTGCGCTGGTGGGGCCCGATGAAGACTACAGCGACTCCCGGTGGTCTGAGGAAGAGTGCTGACGGTGCCCACGAGAATCTTGCAGTCCCCTGGCCCCCAAACTGACACCTCCTAGTAGACCCCCTATGGTTCGAGGAAAGGTGTGTGGGGCGAACTTCCAATTTCTGATTGACACAGGGGCATCCGCCTTCACAATTACTAAATTGCCAAGGGGCCTGACCCTCTCGGGCAGGATACTGGAGACTGTGGGATTCTCGGGGATGGTTGAGAAACAGCCTTACACCGTGCCAGCAACAATAACCATCGGGGGACAAAAGATCTCTCTGCCCCTACCCCTGGCCCCGAAGTGTCCAGTTAACCTGCTGGCGAGGGATGCTCTTACCAAGTTAGGGGTCTGCATCCACTGTTCACCTGAGGGGTTGCGATTCCTCTGGCCTGGGGATCCCTCCCCAGACTTAAGGGGTATGGGACAATTCCTGCTTGCCCCCACTTCAGGGGACTCGCGAGTCGCATCTGTAGACATTTATTGGATTCGGCTGTTGTACGCAGTGGAGGGAAGGGGATTGATGGGGGAATTTGAC
>NW_025114418.1:0-1004 GCF_004010195.1 Chiloscyllium plagiosum
AGGTTCTCACTTTGATCTTAGATGACACAACAACGGGATTGAAGTTTGACATAGTCACACTGTGTTATTACCCACGTCGTGTCTTCCACAGAAAGAGACACACAAGAGTGGCAGAGTTCTCAGGATTTGACCAGCTCCTTGTGCTTCACTTCAGCTGTCCGCTCCAACATGCAAGTTCAACCGCTAAAAGGCAGCTTTTGATTAAACCAAAGCCAGTTTTACAGACAATGAGAGACGTTGCTCTGAGCTAGAATTGAAAGTGGATGAAAGAAACAGTAAATTCGAAAACCCAACCCCTTCCGTTCCTGACAGACAACAGGAATGGTCGAGCACGCTGCATCCTCGTGATTTTAAATGCGAACCGACAATCCCCTAACTCGGCATAAGGCGTGTTACCAATTCCGTCACTGACCCAAAGACCAGGTTTGGCTGTGACAGTTTGTCTATAGGTAATGTAAACGTCCACATCAGGGAAACAGCATTCACAAGGTGAAAAATCAGCAAATACAATCACCATCACTGTTTCACTTGGAATTCCACACTCTGTGAACCATTTCCTTTCGCTGTACTTTCATATTTGAAGATTTTTACATTCCAGACCATGAACTAATTCAGCGAGAAACCACTGGTCATTTCGAGACCATCATGCGGAATGAGGCGAGTTGAACGATGCCTTTCTTGCTGCCGACACATCAGCACAGCTCGTGTTAGCATCAGTCTTTACTTAACTTGCTGCAGTATATCTGCTGAACAACATCAGATTATCACAGCATTGCCTTCTTCACATTGAAACCAAGGGAGATAATATGAACCGACTTGGAAACTTGGAGAGAGAAACACTGCTGAGAAGACGATTATGACGTGAAGAGCAGGCACAGGCGTTTGTACAGGTCAGGTCCCAAAGGCTACTGCAGTATCAATGACATCCCTGCGTACGAGTCTGAGTTTACATTGCCCAGAACAGGCTTTCATTCCCAGTCAGGAAGTGAAGATTTAATTCTCTT
>NW_025114419.1:0-1004 GCF_004010195.1 Chiloscyllium plagiosum
AAAGACATAACACAGACAATCAGGGGTGAAATCCGAGAGAGGTAATTGATGTGTATAGTCTGCAAGACATTAAACAGACAATCGGGAGTGACATCTGGAAGAGGTAATAGATGTGAATAGTCTGCAAGACATTACACAGACAATCACGAGTGACATCTGGAAGAGGTAATAGATGTGTATAGTCTGCAAGACATTACACAGATAATCAGTAGTGACATCTCGAAGAGATAATAGATGTGAAAAATCTGCAAGACATTACACAGATAATCGGGGTGACATCTGAAAGAGGTAATAGATGATTATAGTCTGCAAGACATTACACAGGCAATCACAAGTGACATCTGTTAGAGGTAATAGATGTGTATAGTCTGCAAGATATTGGACAGATAATCAGGAGTGACATCTGCAAGAGGTAACAGATGTGTATAGTCTCCAAGACATTAGACAGTCAATCAGGAGTTACATCTGGAAGAGCTAAACGATATGTATAGTCTGAAAGACATTACACAGACAATCAGGGGTGAAATCTGGGTGAGGTAATTGATGTGTATAATCTGCAAGACATTACACAGACAATCAGGAGTGACATCTGGAAGTGGTAATAGATGTGTATAGTCTGCATGACATTACACAGACAATCAGGAATGACATCTGGAAGAGGTAATCCATGTGTATAGTCTGCATGACATTACACAGATAAGCAGGAGTGACATCTGGAAGAGGTAATAGATATGTATAGTCTGCAAGGCATTACACAGACAAACTGGAGTGATATCTGGAAGAGGTCCTAGATGTGTATAGTCTGCAAGACATTACACAGACAATCAGGAGTGATATCTGGAAGAGGTAATACATGTGTCTCGTCTGCAAGGCATTACACAGACAATCAGGAGTGAAATCTGCGAGAGGTAATAGATGTGTGTAGTCTGCAAGACATTACACAGACAATCAGGAGTGACATCTGGAAGAGGTAATAGATGTGTATAGTCTCCAAAATATTACAC
>NW_025114420.1:0-1004 GCF_004010195.1 Chiloscyllium plagiosum
ATCTGGAAGGACAAGGGGCAGCAGATACATGGGATGGGAGGGGGAAAATCTGGTGTCTGTACTCAGTCTGGGGCTTGAGGTGTGACCCTGACTGTCCCCTCTCCCTTACCCAACGGTGAAATGGTTAGAACAGAGAGACCTAGGGATTCGGGGGCATCAGTCTTTGATGTTGGCATCACAGGGAGACAGAGTGGCTAAGAACGCGTTTAGCACATTTATCGTCATCGCTCAGACCTTTGAGTGTAGAAGTTGGGGTTGTCACATTGAGGTTATACAGGACATTGGTGAGGCCCCTTCTGGAATACTGTGTCCAGTCCCGGTCACCCTGTTACAGGAAGATTATTAACCCGGAGAGGGTTCGGGAAGAGATTCACCAGGATGTTGCTGGGTATGGAGGCTTTGATAAAGAGAGGGTGGGGCTGTTTTCCCTGGAGTGTTGAGGGGTGACCTTACTGAGGTTTATAAAATCATGAGGGGTGGAGGGCATGGATAGGGTAAGTAGACAAGGTCTTTTCCCCCTGGGGTGGGGGAGCCCAGAACTAGAGGGAGAGACGGGGAAAGATTTTTAAGAAAGGACCCCAGGGGCAGTTTTTTCCACACGGTGTGTGGAATGGACTTCCTGAGGAAGTGGTGGTCGGGGGGACAGTTACAGTATTTTAAAAGACATTTGGGTAAGTGCATGAATAAGGAAGGTTTAAGGAGGGATATGGGGCCGGGAGCAGGCCGGTGTGGGACTAGCTTAATCTGGGTTTTAAGGTCTGTTTGCGTGGCTGGACAACTCTATGGGTGAGTGAAAATAGGCTCAGGAAAGAGAAGTGGGGGTGCGGATGGGTGGGACTTTGGACCAGCAGGGAAGAGATGGGCCATAAGGCCTCTGTTTGTTTGTGATTTTGTTTTAAAAAATGAAAAACTTGGTTGTTTCTGCTCGCTGGAACCATTGGTTGGTGCTGAAGTTAACTTGTTTCTTGCTCTCTCTCTCTCTCGTTTTCTTTCTCTCTCTCTCG
>NW_025114421.1:0-1004 GCF_004010195.1 Chiloscyllium plagiosum
ACTGTGCCTGAGAGTGTGGGGGAAGCCCGATTTAACCAGGGGTTAGGGTCTGCAACACAGTTTCTGAGAATGTTGTTTCGGCCGGATTAATCCAGAAGTTAGGGTCTGGAACACAGTGCCTGAGTGTGTGGGATAGGCCGGAATAATCCAGGGATTAGGGACTGGAACACATTATCTGAGAGCGTGGGATAGGCCGGAATAATCCTGGTGTTAGGGTCTGGAAAACAGTTTTTGAGAGTGTGGGATAGGCCAGATTAATCCAGGGGTTAGGGTCTGGAAAACAGCGCCTGAGAGTTTGGGATAGGGCGGATTCATCCAGGGGTGAGGGTCTGGAACACAGTGTCTGAGAATGTCGGTTAGGCCGGATTAATCCAGAGGTTAGGGTCTGGAACACTCTGCCTGAGAGTGTGGGGGAAGCCCGATTAATCCAGGGGTTAGGGTCTGGAACACAGTGCCTGAGAGTGTGGGTTAGGCCGGATTAATCCACGGGTTAGGTTCTGGAACACACTCCCTGATAGTGTGGGGGAGGCTGGATTAATCCAGAGGTAAGGGTCATGAAGACAGTGCCTGAGTGTGTGGGATAGGTGGGAATAATCCAGGGGTTAGGGTATGGAATTCGGTGCCTTTGAGTGTGGGATAGGCCGGATTAATCCAGGCATTAGGGTCTGGAATACAGTGCCTGAGAGTTTGGGGAGGTCGGGTCATTCCAGTGGATAGGGTCTGGAACACAGTGCCTGAGATTGTGAGATAGGCCGGGTCAATCCAGGGGTTAGGGTCTGGAACGCAGTACCCATGAGTGTGGGTGAGGCCGCGTTAATCCAGTGGTTATGGTCTGGATCTTAGTGCCTGAGAGTGCAATGTAGGACGCTGTAATATAGAGGTTAGGGTCTGGAGCACCGTGCCTGAGAGAGTAGGATAGGCTGGTTTAATCCGGGGTTAGGGTGTAGAACACAGAGTTTGAGAGTGATGGGTTGGTCGGATTAATCCAGGGGTTAGTGTCTGGA
>NW_025114422.1:0-1004 GCF_004010195.1 Chiloscyllium plagiosum
GAGATTTAAGAAAGGTATTGATGTAACCTTCCTTACATTGACTTGGCCGTCAATGTTGACATTTGTAAGTTCTTTACTGTTGGTAATGTTGAAACCTTCTGCACTTAATCAAATATTAGGTCATCTTGATTTTAACATTTTGAGGATAGAGAACTAAAGCACTTTCTGTAAGTGTGACTGAGGGCTAAATATCAATCTATGTACATGTTTCTATATCCTTGTGCACTTGATTGACACCTGCAAGCATCGACACACAGTCCCCATTCCTGAAGAAGGGCTCATGCCCGAAACGTCGATTCTCCTGCTCCTTGGATGCTGCCTGACCAGCTGCCATTTTCCAGCAACACATTATCAGCTCTGATCTACAGCATCTGCAGTCCTCACTTTCACCTACAAGCATCCCCAGTCCCTCTATCACCAATGCTCGCAAGCAGCAGTGTGTATTATCTGCAAGATGCACGGCAGAAATTCATCAAAGATCCTTCGTCAGTACCTTCTCAATCCATAACCACTTCCATCTAGAAGGACAAGTGCTGCAGGTACATAGGAGCACCACCCCTGCAAGATCCCCTCCAAACCATTCACAATCCTGAGTTGGAAATATCACTGTCAGTTAGTCAGAATACTGGAATTTCCTCCCTCAGGCATTGTGGGTCAACCCACAATGGACAGTTAGACAGCAGCGGTTCAAGAAGCTCATCCCACCTTTTGAATTTGGCAAGTAGGAATGAGCAATAAATGCTGGCCCAGCCAGCGATGCCCGATTCCCATGAATGAATAAAACGCGAAAACCTCAATTGGCAATTGTGATTTATTGCTCTCGATGTCAGGGAAGGCACTGTTTGAGTTCTGATGGGATGCTCCCAGACTTCTCATTGTCATCTATGTCATTCAGGACCTAGGAACATTCCACCTGCTTCCTGTCTTCAGTTTACTGGAACAGAATATCCCATATTTTACAGTTCCGTCTATGTCAGAAATACTGCTGGTAATTAACTTTGGTT
>NW_025114423.1:0-1004 GCF_004010195.1 Chiloscyllium plagiosum
AGGTTGCCTCTCCTTTTCTTTCTGTCCCAGTCCCAGCCGGAGCATCCCCATGTTTAAATTCACGTGTTGACATCAATAGTTGCCATTTTAGAATAAATAGGAGCAACTCCCAGAATGGTCCCTTTTTGAGTTTCACACCTCGATATCTGAATACATTTTGTCATACTCCCGGTCTACATAGGGACAGGTTTATTTCATCCAGCTTCCTGAGTTCCCTCTCCGACTGCTCTTATTTTAGTCATTGAGGGGGTGAGTAGTAAATCCTTATCGGTAACTGATAAAGATGCTCCATATTAGCATAATGCGGTGCTGGCCCCTTAACAGTGCGTCAATAAATATTCATGAGTTATGCATGTGCACATGTGAATACAGGCCACAAACCTATCTCCCTCTCTCTGCCTACATTCCCTGGCTCTGTGCTCTTTCCTGCTTCCCTTGTAACATGATGGATCTGGTTACCCTCCCAGGGTATTCCCCTGTGTTTCTGAGTTTGCCTCAGTTCTCACGGTCCAATTCAGAATGTTGTTAGAATTATCTCCCACTGGGAGTCCCATGTTTATAATTACAGTTAAATGTAGTACCATTTTAAATACATCAAACTGATTTCATCATCGCAGGATGGGGTTTGGTAATCCCCTGTGGTCCTTACACACCTCAGGCTTCCTCTCTGTATTATCCTCTGTATTACCCATGGGTCCCTGAGTCACCAAGGTTATTTTAGCCCATTCAGTCTGTCCTCTTCCCCAGTGTGTTCCTGCAATATCTGTAAATGCCTGGAGCCATTGATCGGCTGTGCTCTGGGGGGAACCGGGACACACCTGCAACCTCTCATTACAGCGACAGGTTCTGCTGTACACGTCAGGGCATCTTGGCTTGAAGGAGGATATGCACATCATCATTGGTGAGACTGTGTACCTCAACTAATTCATCCATATTCTCCCAATAAGGCCCATTATTACCATTTCTCTACAAGGCTGGGTGTTCATTCACCAACATCTGTCGTT
>NW_025114424.1:0-1004 GCF_004010195.1 Chiloscyllium plagiosum
ATAAAAGAGACCAAAGGGGCAACATTTTCACTCAGAGGGTGGTACGTGTATGGAATGAGCTGCCAGAGGATGTGGTGACGGCTGGTATAATTGCAACATTTAAGAGGCATTTGGATGGGTATATGAATAGGAAGGGATTGGAGGGATATGGGCTGGGTGCTGGCTGGTGGGACTAGATTGGGTTGGGATATCTGGTCGGCGTGGACAGGTTGGACCGAAAGGTCTGTTTCCATGCTTTACATCTCTATGACTCTATGTCTGTGTTAATCTCTCAAGAGTAACCTACAGCACCCAATTGAATAACATGTTGGATGGCCTTCTGGGGTGTGGATGTAGACTGTAATGTTAACATTTAACTTTATTTTTCTACAAAGTAATGCCTTCCTTCTATCTTAGATTTTGCGTTACAATGTGTATCTACGTTTTGTGCTGAGGTACCTTTGTACCTGAGATGCACGATGTTTGTACTTGTGTACACGTGACAATAAAGTTTACGTCTATATCTAAATACCAAACACCTTCTTCACTCCCCTGTCTATCCCTGACTCCACTTTCAAACATCTATGAACCAGCACTTCAAGGTCTCTTTGTTCAGATACTGTCCCCAGGCCCATTATCATTTAGTGCATATGTCCCACCCTGACTTGCCTTTCCATAATGCAGCACCTCACATTTATCTGAATTAAACTCCATCTACCACTTCTCAGCCCAGTAATCCATCTGATCAAGGTCCCATTGTACTCTGAGGGAATCTTCTCCGTTGTCCACTACACCTCCAATTTTGGTGTCAAAATTACTAACTATACCTCCAGTGTTCACATTCAAATTGTTTAGATAAATGAAAAAAGGGGTGGACCTAGCACCAATCAATGTGTCACACCGCTGGTCACAGGTCTTCAGTCTGGAAAGCAACCTTCCAGTACCCAAACGGCTAATTCTCCTTATATTCCGCATGACCTAATGTGCCTAACCAATATACTATCCAGGTCTTTGTTGAACACTGA
>NW_025114425.1:0-1004 GCF_004010195.1 Chiloscyllium plagiosum
TACTCCAATATGGTAACGTCCTTGAGACATACCCTTGTCATAAAACAAATTCAGGGATCAGATTGGCTCACATGCAGTTCTCCAATCCAGGAGGAAAGAACAACAAAAGTCAATTCTGAGAGAAATCTCAGGGAGAGTGTGTGGCAGCCTGGAGAGATTTCCTGCCTTCCAACCCTGCTGAGACCCAAGACATAACTGGCAAAAGGTAAAATTACGAATCCTGCTTCTGTGACAGCTTGACCATCACTCTACAGGACCCGGCTGTGATTGCAAGGACAAAAAGGAATGGACGGTATCTGCGCAGTCTATGCCACTGTAGGAACCTCTCAAAAATGCCTAACCCCACCTAAGCAGTTAAATGATGGCAAGATAAATATCAAAGTTCAACATAAATAAAAAAATGAAAGGATGTAACAGGTCTGGTGGTCAGATACAGACGGCCTCGGAAGCCCAGCAATTCCTACCCTGCCATAAGCCAGTCGGATCATCATCCTAGTGAATAGAAAGCATTATCTCTCTCCGTCACTTCTAACTTTACAATTGGAGATGTGCCATTCACCCAATAGTCAGTGATGTCAACATCCCAACCCAGACCAAGTATGTTTGTGGTCTATAAGCGATGTAGTGAAGTGGGTTAAATGGAGCTGTTTGTTCGGTGACTGTGATTGATGTCACTCTTCATGGACCCTAACTGTGCCACTGGAGAGTTTCCCTCTTCCATAATTAAGGGGCTTATTTTAACCTGTTATTCAATAGTATCAGGGGCAGCGTCATCCTCAACACTATAGGGATCAGCAGCTCCAGAGAGAGGGAGAGGAATTGAATTTGAGAACAATAGACTGGAGTGTTTGAACTGGAGTTTATCCGATAGTCTTTACTGGCTTTCTCAGGATTGGCCATGGTTAGAATTGCGGATCGAAGCCGTACTGATGATTATTCAAGCCGGTTACTATCCGATCCTAACTATTATAGGTATTCCTGGTAAGTCTTTCCCTGTCAATTCT
>NW_025114426.1:0-256 GCF_004010195.1 Chiloscyllium plagiosum
GACTGGTGTCTCTCAGTGTCCCACCTCTCTCTTAGGGAGATATCTGTACACTGACTGGGGTCTCTCAGTTCCCTCTCTCAGGGCGATATCTGAACACTGACTAGTGTCTCTCAGTCCCCCTCTCTCTCAGGGAGATATCTTGACACTGACTGGTGTCTTTCAGTCGTCTCTCTCTCAGGGAGATATCTCGACACTGACTGGTGTCTCCCAGTCCCCTCTCTCTCTCAGGGAGATATTTCGACACTGACTGGTGTCT
>NW_025114426.1:320-1004 GCF_004010195.1 Chiloscyllium plagiosum
TGTACACTGACTGGTGTCTCCCAGTCCCCCCACTCTCTCTCGGTGCCCCCTCTCTCCCGGGGAGATATCTGTACACTGACTAGGGTCTCTCAGTCCCATCTCTCTCTCAGGGAGATATCTGTACACTGACTGGTGTCTCTCAGTCTCCCCTCTCCCTCAGGGAGATATCTATACACTGACTGGTGTCTCTCAGTCCCCTCTCTCTCTCTCAGGGAGATATCTGTTCATTGACTGGTGTCTCTCAGTCCCCTCTCTCTCTCATGGAGATATCTGTACACTGACTGGTGTCTCTCAGTCCCCTCTCTCTCTCAGGGAGATATCTGTACACTGACTGGTGTCTCTCAGTCCCCCCACTCTCTCTCTGGGCAATATCTGTACACTGATGAGGGTCTCTCAGTCCCCTTTCTCTGATGGAGATATCTGTACACTGACTGGTGTCGCTCAGTCCCTCTCTCTCTCAGGGAGATATCTGTACACTGACTGGTGTCTCTCAGTCCCCCCACTCTCTCTCTCTGGGCACTATCTGTACACTGACTGGGGTCTCCCAGTCCCCTTTCTCTGATGGAGATATCTGTACACTGACTGGTGTCCCTCAGTCCCACTCTCTCTCTCAGGGAGATAACTGTACACTGACTGGTGTTTCTCAGTCGTCTCTCTCTATCAGGGAGATATCTGTACACTGAC
>NW_025114427.1:0-1004 GCF_004010195.1 Chiloscyllium plagiosum
ACAAACAGGCCAAAAACTAGCCACCAGGATACACGACCATCAACTAACCACAAAAAGACATGATCCACTCTCACTAGTATCAGATGAGAAAGGACACCCCTTTTAGTGGGACAACACATCCCCATCCTAGGACAAGCCAAACAGAGACATGTATGAGAATTCTAGAAGCATGGCACTCCAACCAGAACTCCATCAACAAATACATTGAATTGGATCCTATTTACCACCCTTCTGAGAAAAAGAACAGGAAATGACATCACTGTCAGAAATGATGTCACCACAGGACATGACATCACCAAACCAAGGAAACCCAAGCACAAAAATATAAAGCGGGCTACATCACCAGTGCTTCATTCGAAGGCTCACTGATGATGTTACCTAGTATGTTGAAGAAATAGCTGAAAACGAACCTTCCAGCTCAGCGAGCAAACCTACATCCAGAACCTCAATCTGAGCTGCAAATCTCCCCAAAACTCGCTAATCTTGAAAATCTGCACACAAAGGACAATGGGTAGTTTTATTTTCCGTTGGGTCAAGGAAATGAAGAGACACTATTCTATTCTGTGTTTTTAAAGTATAATTTGTCATCAAAGATTTATTCCATGAATAGTACTTCCAATTATTTGTTACAGTAAGTGTCTTACAATATGAAAGCTTGATCCTTTCAGTTTGAATATTGTTTTCCAAGCATTGGTCTCCATGGGAAACTCCAAACTTTATAGTTATAAAACTATCAGTTCGTACCTGAACATCTCTGTTGTCTCTTGTGACTTACGATATATCCCCAAGGTAGACAGATGCATGAAAGCAGGCTGAGTGATTGAGCATGTGACATACAACTCATCCAGTGACTCTGTCTTGTGATCACTCACATTTCAATTTCAAACAGATCTGTACTTCTTTTGTACATCAATATTTCAGCACAAGCCACTGAACAGTGTAAGGAATGTGTTCAGAAATACTCTCTCGATTTGAAGACACGAAGGGTTGTTTTTGAGTATGTT
>NW_025114428.1:0-1004 GCF_004010195.1 Chiloscyllium plagiosum
TTCCACTGGAAGAGGAGGGGTCTAGTCAGTACACCGAATTGTGAAGCAGGAACAGCAGAGCTCAATCAGACGCTTGAACCTGTTCCATGAGACGAGGTGGAGGCCATTCAGCCCCTCGAGACACTTGTACAGGAATAGGAGGGTGTCATTGATTCTCCAACATGACAAACCAGAGAATGCATTCATAGAAGGCTCCACGATATTCCTCGTGACTCCGTTGCATGTGGTGCACGTAATACTTTAACGTGGTTTACTGGTAGTGAGGAAGAAAGCCAGTTGTTTTATGCCAAGTCTCAAGGAGGCATCTTCCATCTCCAAGAACACAGGCACATGTTTTCCATGGAGGTCATAAGCTAGTAGGAATTGGCTTTTGAATGAAAGTATTGTGGCTGCTGTCAGGATTGAGAACAACATGATGTTAAGTGCAGCATCACACATCAAATGAACCGTTTTAATGTAGTGAGAGTTTATTCAAAGACTGGGCCTCTCTCTCTCTCTCAATCGACATGAGGAGCGGGATAGTGTGAGGGGAATATTTTCAGAGGCTCTTAAACTATCCACTGTTTAGAACATCGTTAGTGACTGTCGCTGTCCCTCAAGGTTCAATACAATCACCACTCATTCTTTCACAGCGCTAAAGATTAATCTTCACTCACTCCTCATGGTAACATCGGCCCAGGTATTAGTCTGGTGAAACTTCGTTACACTCTCTCTGCGGCAAGCGATCATTCTTTATAAAGAAGAAAAAATCAGTCCACAATATCCCAAAGACTGCCTCGACAACACTCTCAGGTTTGATTGCAATAATTAATTTTCCTCACTTAGACAGCTCCGTTTCTTTCCTGTTCCATAAAACTCTACTCCTTCTCTATGCACTGGGAATTATATGGAATTTAAAAGTTCCTTACATCTGAATGTCAGCACCAATAAAGCCAGCACCAGAGGTGCTAATGGAGATGAACATCATTGCTAGGGAGAGACTAAGAAATAATGCACTTGAAATA
>NW_025114429.1:0-1004 GCF_004010195.1 Chiloscyllium plagiosum
TCAGAGTCGTGTGTAAATGCTTGCTTTTTTTTTTGAGGGAGTGGTGCTGAGAAGGGAAGACTGAGGTAAAGGCTTGCATTGTAGATAAACAACCGTTTCTGACTCATACCAGAGGTTTAATGGAGCCATTAAAATCTCAAAGCTGCAGCCTAACTTACACAGCAGTTGTTTTGATATTTCCGACGGACAGTCTGTGGTTGACAGTTTATCACACAATAGTTTAACATCCAGTCCCATCGGGACACGCGTGACCTGTAGTTTTTCCAGTTAACCTTCATTTCAGAAGACATTTCTGGAACGTTACCATTTTGTCCAGTCATATGATCCCAAGAGACCTGAGTATTTTGAAATGACATTACACAGCCCTTCAATCACCCAACATACATCGATGCATTAAAGTTATTCTTTTATTAAAGAACTGTTTTCGAAAGTATAAATACAGTGACAGCAAATGCTCCACCACTGACTCCCAGAAAACTCTGCGACTGACGTTCTTCCATCTGTAAAACATTAATGCTTCACTACTAATGGTTCCCTGTCACTCAGCTAATTCTGTCTCCGTGTTGCTGTTGGCTCTCTTATTATCAGGGTTTCTGACTTTTCTCAGACGTCTGTTGTGTAGCACTGTCTCAAATGCATTTTAGAACATAGAACAGTACAGATCCTTCGGATCACGATGTTGTGTCGAGCATTTAACTTACTCGAAGATCAAACTAACCTACATTCCCCTCAATTTACTGCCTTCCATGTGCTTGTCCAGCAGTTGCTTAAATGTCCCTAATGTCTCTGACTCTACTACCACTGCTGGCAGTGCATTACACATACCCACTATCTCGCTGTGTAATGAACCTACCTCTGATATCTCCCCAATACTTTCCTCCGATCCACCTTAAACTTAAGACCTCTCGTGATAGCCATTTATGCCCTGCAGAAAATCTCTCTGGAAATTTATCTGTACCTCTCTAATTCTTTGTCTGGGCCTTTCATTACCTTGTAAAACTCTA
>NW_025114430.1:0-1004 GCF_004010195.1 Chiloscyllium plagiosum
GTCAGTGTACAGATATCTCCCTGAGAGAGAGAGAGGGGACTGACTGACACCAGTCAGTGTACAGATATCTCCCTGGGAGATAGGGGACTGAGAGACACCAGTCAGTGTACAGATATCTCCCTGGGAGAGAGAGGGGGGGGGACTGAGGGACACCAGTCAGTGTACAGATATCTCCCTGAGAGAGAGAGAGGGGGGACTGAGAGACACCAGTCAGTGTACAGATATCTCCCTGGGAGAGAGGGGACTGAGAGACCGCAGTCAGTGTACAGATATCTCCCTGGGAGAGAGAGAGGGGAATGAGGGACACCAGTCAGTGTACAGATATCTCCCTGGGAGAGAGGGGACTGAGAGACACCAGTCAGTGTACAGATAGCTCCCTGAGAGAGAGAGTGGGGACTGAGAGACACCATTCAGTGTACAGATATCTCGCTGAGAGAGAGGGGACTGAGAGACACCAGTCAGTGTACAGATATCTCCCTGAGGGAGAGAGAGAGGGGACTGAGGGACACCAGTCAGTGTACAGATATCTCCCTGAGGGAGAGAGAGAGGGGACTGAGAGACACCAGTCAGTGTACAGATATCCCCCTGAGAGAGAGAGAGAGAGGACTGAGAGACACCAGTCAGTGTACACCGTGGGTGGCACGGTGGCACAGTGGTTAGCACTGCTGCCTCACAGCGCCAGAGACCCGGGTTCAATTCCCACCTCAGGCGACTGACTGTGTGGAGTTTGCACGTTCTCCCCGTGTCTGCGTGGGTTTCCTCCGGGTGCTCCGGTTTCCTCCCACAGTCCAAAGATGTGCAGGGTCAGGTGAATTGGCCACGGTAAATTCGCCGTAGTGTTAGGTAAAGGGGTAAATGTAGGGGAATGGGTGGGTTGCGCTTTGGCGGGTCGGTGTGGACTTGTTGGGCCGAAGGGCCTGTTTCCACACTGTAAGTAATCTAATCTAATCTGTACAGATATCTCCCTGCGGGAGAGGGGACTGAGAGACACCATTCAGTGTACA
>NW_025114431.1:0-1004 GCF_004010195.1 Chiloscyllium plagiosum
ATCCCACACAATAACACACACAGAGATAAAGCAGAGGGTGATCCCACACAATAACACACACACACAGAGTTTAAAAAACAGGGTGATCCCACACAATAACACACACAGAGTTAAAGTACGGGTGATCCCACACAATAACACACACACAGAGTTAAAGTACAGCGGGATCCCACACAATAACACACACAGAGATAAAGCACAGGGTGATCCCACACAGTAACACACACACACAGAGTTAAAGTACAGGGTGATCCCACACATTCACACACACAGAAATAAAGCACAGGGTGATCCCACACAACAACACACACAGAGAGAGAGAGTACAGGGTGATCCCACACAACAACACACACACAGAGTTAAAGCACAGGGTGATCCCACACAGTAACACACACAGAGAGAGAGAGTACAGGGTGATCCCACACAACAACACACACACAGAGAGAGAGTACAGGGTGATCCCACACAATAACACACACACAGAGATAGAGTACAGGGTGATCCCACACAATAACACACGCAGAGTTAAAGCAAAGGGTGATCCCACACAATAACACACACAGAGTTAAAGCACAGGGTGATCCCACACATTCACTCACACACACAGAGTTGAAGTACAGCGGGATCCCACACAATAACACACACAGAGATAACGCACAGGGTGATCCCACACAACAACACACACACAGAGTTAAAGCACAGGGTGATCACACACAATAACACACACACAGAGATAGAGTACAGGGTGATCACACACAATAACACACGCTCACAGAGAGTTAAAGCACAGGGTGATCCCACACAATAACACGCACACACAGAGTTAGAGTACAGGGTGATCCCACACAATAACACACACAGAGATAAAGCACAGGGTGATCCCACACAATAACACACACACAGTTAAAGCACAGGGTGATCCCACACAGTAACACACACAGATTTAAAGCACAGGGTGATCCCACACAATAACACACAGAGTTAAAGCACAGGGTGATCCCACA
>NW_025114432.1:0-1004 GCF_004010195.1 Chiloscyllium plagiosum
AAGGGTATACAAAACCAGTGCTCCAGTCTTTCATCGTAAGGTAGTCCCACCATTCCAGGAATTGACCTCGTGAACCTATGCTGCACTCCCTCAATAGCCAGAATGTCTTTCCTCAAATTTGGAGACCAGAACTGCACACAGTACTCCAGGTGTGGTCTCACCAGGGCCCTGTACAGCTGCAGAAGAACCTCTTTGATTGTATACTCAATTCCTCTTGTTATGAAGGCCAGCATGCTATTAGCCTTCTTCACTATCTGCTGTACCTGCATGCTTACCTTCATTGACTGGTGTACAAGAACACCCAGATATCTAGATAGTAATCTGCCTTCCTGTTCTTGCCACCAAAGTGGATAACCATACATTTATCCACATTAAACTGCATTTGCCATGCACCTGACCACTCACCTAAGTTGTCCAGGTCACCCTGTAATTTCCTAACATCCTCATCACATTTCACCCTTCCACCCAGCTTAGTATCATCAGCAAATTTGCTAATGTTATTACTAATACCATCTTCTATATCATTAACATATATCGTAAAACGTTGCGGTCCAAGTACTGATCTCTGCGGTACCCCACTGGTCATTGCCTGCCATTGTAAAATGGAGCCGTTTATCACTACTCTTTGTTTCCTATCAGCCAACCAACTTTCAATCCAAGTTAGTACTTTGCCCCCAATACCATGCGCCCTAATTTTGCTCACTAATGTCACTCATGATTTTATAAACTTCTTTAAGGTCACCCTTCAGCCTCCAACACTCCAGGGAAAATAGCCCCAGTCTATTCAGCCTCTCCCTGTAGCTCAAACCCTCTAACCCTGGTAACATCCATGCAAATCGTTTTTGCCTCCTTTCAAGTTGAACAACATTGTTCCGAGAGCAGGAAGACGAGAACTGTGCCCTGTATTCTCAAGCTGTCCTCACCAATGGCCACTTTGGTGGACAGCCAGAACATGACATCTCAACTCCGAAACTCAATGCACAGACCAATAAAGACAAGTGTAC
>NW_025114433.1:0-1004 GCF_004010195.1 Chiloscyllium plagiosum
GAACACCAACACCTATAGACGCATAGGAACTCTCACACCATCAGATGCATAGGAACACCAACACTTATATATGCAGAGGAACACAAACACCATCAGATGCATAGGAGCACCAATACCATCAGATGCATAGGAACACCAACACCTATAGAGGCATAGGAACACCAACACCATCAGATGCATAGTAGAACCAACACCATCAAATGCATAGGAACACCAACACCTACAGAGGCATAGGAGCACCAACACCATCAGATGCATAGGAACACCAACACCTACAGATGCATAGGAACACCAATTCAAACAATTGTGTAGAAACACCAACACCATCAGATGCATAGGAGCACCAACATCATCAGATGCATAGGAATGCAAACACCTATAGATGCGTAGGAACACCAACACCTACAGATGCATAAGAGCACCTATACCATCAGATGCATAGGAACAACAACACCATCAGATGCATAGGAACACCAACAACTATAAATGCATAGGAACACCAACACCATCAGATGCATAGGAGCACCAACGCCATCAGATGCATAGGAGCACCAACATCATCAGATACATAGGAACGCAAACACCAATAGATGCGTAGGAACACCAACACCTACAGATGCATAGGAGCACCAACACCAACAGATGCATAGGAGCACCAACACCATCAGATGCATAGGAACACTAGCACTCTTCGGGGGGGTTTAAACTAATTTGGCAGGGGGATGGGATCCGGACGTGTAGTCCAGCAAGTAAGCTAGCTGTGTGTCAGGATGCCCAAGACTGTAGGGAGGCTGTGGAGAAGGTAGCACTGACAGGGACTACTTGCGGACACAGAGATGGGCTCAAGTGCGTATACTTCAACGCAAGGAGTATCAGAAATAAGGTGGGTCAACTTAAGGCGTGGATCGGTACCTGGGACTACGATGTTGTGGCCATCACGGAAACGTGGATAGATGTGGGACAGGAATGGCTGCTGGAGGTTCCTGGTTACAGGTGTTTCAGTA
>NW_025114434.1:0-1004 GCF_004010195.1 Chiloscyllium plagiosum
AACAGGGTTTGAGCTATAGGGAGAGGTTAAATACCCTAGAGCTGTTTTCCCTGGAGCATCGGAGGCTAAGGGGTGACCTTATAGAGATTTATAAAATTCTGAGCAGAATGGTAAATAGACAAGGTTTTTTACCTTGGTTGGGCGAACCCAGAACAAGACGGCATAGGTTTAGGTTAAGAGGGGAAAGATTTAAAAGGGACCAAAAGGGCAACTTTTTCACGCAGAGGGTGGTGCATGTATGGAATGAGCTGCCAGAGGAAGTGGTGTAGGCTGGTACCATTATAACATTTAAAAGACATCTGGATGGATATATGAGTAGGTGGTGTTTATAGAGATATGGGCCAAGGGCTGGCAAATGGGACTAGATAAATTTAGAATATCTGGTTGGCACAGACGAGTTGGACCGAAGGGTCTGTTCCCATGCTGTACATCTCTATGACTCGATGTGCGAGGATCACCGGCTCTACCAAGCAGGCCCACCATTGGTGGGAGTCTTGGTGGATTTACCATGGCATGCAGCGGGTAGCATCTGTAATTGTGAATCTTTTGTAACCCGTACTCATTCTAAAATATGCAGCATTATCCAACCCGTGAACAGCGATCTATTGAATGTATAAAAGAAAAGGATGAGTTTATATCTATGGCACCAATTTTGACTTCAGGACATCCTAAAGCACTCCATAGCTAATGATGTACTTTATAGTTTCACCACTGTAAGAAATATTACTTTTGACAATGTAACTGGCATTTAAGATTTCATTGTCCGACATAACTTAGCAATGAAATCGTAAAGGGGGAAAGTGAGGACTGCAGATGCTGGAGATCAGAATCAAGAGTGTGGTGCTGGAAAAGCACAGCCAGTCAGGCAGCATTTCGAGGTGCAGGAGCGTCGACATTTCGAGCATAAGCTCTTCATCAGGAAGAAGAAGATAAAGACTTTATGTTTAAATATCGATTCTCCTGCGCCTCGGATGCTGCCTGACTGGCTGTGCTTTTCCAGCACC
>NW_025114435.1:0-1004 GCF_004010195.1 Chiloscyllium plagiosum
TTTCACAAACACTGCATACTGTCTATCCGTGATCAATTATTGGAACAATATGAATTAGGAACTTCCGTCCATCAATTTTGCTTTCCCATTCAATATAACGGTGGTTGATCCTTTCTCCCCACACCAAACGTCTGCTGCAACCTTGTCCCTTTAGGGTCAAGCAAAACTTAACGAAATTCAGTGCCTTGGCTTCCACAGGCTTGTGTAGCATAGAATTCCCAGATTCACCAGTCTATGAGTTCAGACATTTATTCTCACCTCAATGCAGCATGACCTGACCGTACCTAATACTGTGGCCGCTTGTTTTAGACGTCCCAGCCAGGTGCATTATCATCCCTGCTTCCACTATATCTCGCCCTGTCAGAGTATTATATATCTCACTGAGATCTCCACTCATTTTTCTAAACCACATGGAATACAGACTCAGTCGCCCCAAACTCTGCTCCCATAACAAGTTTGTCATCATAGACATCAGTCTGGTCATTCTTTGTTACTCTCCCTCAATGTCAGGTTTGTCCTTTATTAGGTAAGGAGACCAAAACTGCACACAGTACTGCACAATATTCGAGATGGAGTCTCACCAAGGTCATGTGCAGCTGCAATAAGATACCCTTGTTCCTGGACTCAAATTCCCTGGAAATGAAGGTCAACACATCACTTACCTTCCTAACTGCTTTCAGTTGCTCCAATAATGCTTTCAGTAACTGGTGTACAGGGAGATCCAGATCCTTTTCAATGTTACATATACCCACTTGGTGGGTATTGATGTCTGGCTTCAGAATTCACTGCTGTGAATGGATCGCAGGGTTCGGTGAAGACATCAACAAAAGTATGCATGTTGGTATCTTCACAGATCAACATTTTCACATCAATTTCTTTTAAAATACTAGCCTGATATTATAATGTTTCCAACCAAAATGTTCAGTGTTACGTCCATCCACAATGCTGTTCATCTGCCACGTATTTGCCCATCCCTCCACGTGTCTCAATTACCTTGAACTTCT
>NW_025114436.1:0-1004 GCF_004010195.1 Chiloscyllium plagiosum
TCTTGAGCGCCTGCCGCTTGAGCTCCACCAGCCGCGTGTTACAGTTCTCGCACCAAATGCCCTTGTCCTCGGAGCCGCAGGAACCGGGTGAACCGGAGCCCGGAGACGATCCGGCCACCGAGCCCGGCGAGCAGCCCCCTGAGCCGGGGGAGCTGCCGAGAGACGATCCCGGGGAGCCGCCGCCGCTGGAGCCCGGGGACGCGGTGCCCGAGCCGGGCACTGAGCCGGCTCCCTCGGGGGCAGGTCGGTTCACCGTCCGGGACTCCTCGCACGGCTGGAAGCTTCTCCTGTACCACATCTCCGGGGTGAAAGTTGCCAGTTTCGTCTGTGAATAACTCTCCGCCGGCCCCTGGGGTATCCATCAAATGATAATTAATGACAATTAACAACAGGAAGGAAATAAACCCAGTTTTTTTTTTGCAAAAGGAAAGCACTGGGGTCTGAGCAGATGCACAGTGGGGTTTACAAACATTTGAAACAGTTTTTATAAAACAATCTCAGCACTCACCACATGCTTGCGACTCCTTGCAAAAACAGCCCGCTCTTTGCTTCCAGATACAGAATTCATATCAAATCAATGATTTCTCTCGCTCTCGCTGGACTGATACTGTATTACTGCTGTGGTTTGCTGCAACAGCCAGAGTTGCAGCATGAAGCCTCAGTGCTGCACAGTGCCAGCTCATTCACTGTCACAATTTCAACTTCACCAGCCCCTCGAACCCCTCATTGCTGCCGGGCTATTTCAGTGCGCCCCGCCGGCCCCCACACCACCCCCGCCAGAGTCACACATTGTCCTTCATTCCAGGACTGTCCGTGTCTGCATTTCGGTTTCAGACACACACACACACTGCTGGGCTGCTCCTCCGATCCTGCAGAATTGTTTCCCGAGTGCAGTCCCCCCCTGAACTCAAAGAGGAAACGGCAGCGCTGCTCTCAACTTGGGCCACTCTTCCAGGCAGCACCCCGGCTCACTCCACCCCCTTCAAGCTGAGGGGCTCCTCCTC
>NW_025114437.1:0-1004 GCF_004010195.1 Chiloscyllium plagiosum
GAGTCTCCGACTCTCTCTGTGACATTCTCTGATGCTCTCGGAGGCTCTTTGACACTCTCGGTGACTCCCTGTTACTCTCTGACACTCCCTGTGACTCTCTGACACACTCGTTTACTCTCCGACACTGTCTTACAATTTCTGTGACTCTTTGTGACTCTCTGACACTCTCTGGCACGCTCTGACACTCTTAGTGACTCTCTCTGAGACTCTGTGACTCTTTGACACTTTCTGTGACTCTCTCTGCGACTTTCGGTGGCTCTTTGACACTCTCTGTGTCTCTGTGGAGTTTCCATATTCTCCCCACGTCCACGTAAGTCTCCTCCTACAGCCCAAAGATATGCAGGTTAGTTGTATTAGCCATGTTAAATTGCCGATAACCAGGGTAAATATTGGGTTGGGGAATGGGTCTGGCTGGGTTACTCTTCGGAGGGTCGGTGCGAGCTTGTTGGGCAGAAGGGTCTGTTTCCATATTGTAGGTAGTCTAATAAAAATAATCATGGTCATTGTTCCCTAAATACTCCCTTTTTTCCTTCCAGATGACAATAGTAATGAGTGTGGATGATATAGTCTAAGGAGTGGCATGATATTCACACCTGCTGCTGTGTGTTGGTTGGGGAGGGAGGCCGTGATTGTGGATGGGGACCATTCAAGTAGGTTGCTTAGTCTTTAATCATGTCAAACTGCCTGAATACCATAGGAGCTGCACTCATTCAAACAAATCGAGATTATTCCATCGTATTCCTCACTTGAACCTTGGAGATTTTGGGCAGGCTTTGGCGAGACAGGAGAAAAGTTACTAGTTACAAAGTTCCTAACTTCTGATCTGATGTTCTAACTATAGCAGCTGTATAGACTTGGACAAACCTGACAATTTTAGTGCCAATGGATTCAGCAGTGGTACTATCTTTGAATATTGAATAGCGATGGTGAGATGGTTTATGATGATTATTGTCTGACATTTGTGCGACATAAATGTTACTTGTCACTTGTTAGCCCAAGCCTGG
>NW_025114438.1:0-1004 GCF_004010195.1 Chiloscyllium plagiosum
TTACTGCCTCGGGGGTCTCGGCCAGTGCTTACTCTCCCGGGTAACTTGGTCTGTGCTCACTCTGTTCTGGGGACCAGGCCCGTGCTCACTGTGTTCCGTGGGACTTGACCAGTGCCCACTCTGTTCCTTGTGACTCGGACTGTGCTCACTCCCCTGGGGGACCCGACCCGTGCTCATTCCCCCGGGGGACTCCGCCAGTGCACTCTATGTTCCGGGGGACTCAGCCCATGCTCACTTCCTCGGGGGACTTGCTCCGTGCTCACTCTGTTCTGGGGAACTCAGCCCGTGCTCACTCCCACGGGGGACTTGGTCTGTGCTCACTCTGTTCCGGGGGACTCGGCCCGTGCTTACTCGCCTGGGGGACTCGGCCTTTGCTCCCTCCCCTGGGGTCTTGATCCATGCTCACTCTGTTCCGGGAAACTCAGTCCGTGCTCACTGAGTTCCGGGTGACACGGCCAGTGCTCACACTGTTCCGGGCGACTCGCCCGTGCTCACTCTATTCCGGGGGACGGTCCATGCTCGCTCCCTCAGGGGACTCAGCCCGTGCTCACTCTGCTTTGGGGGACTCGGCCCGTGCTCACTCTGCTCTGGGGGATTCGGCCCGTGCTCACCCTGTTCCGGGGGACTCGGCCCGTGCTCACTCTGTTCCGGGGGACTCGGCCCGTGCTCACTCCCCCGGGGGACTCGGCCCGTGCTCACTCTGTTCACGGGGACTCAGCCTGTGCTCACTCTGTTCCGGGAGACTCGGCCCGTACTCACTCTGTTCCGGGGGACTTGGCCCGTGCTCACGCCCCTGGGGGACTCAGTCCGTGCTCACTCTATTCCGTGGTACTCGGTCCTTGCTCACTCCCTCAGGGGACTCAGCCCGTGCTCACTCTGCTCTGGGGGACTCGGCCCGTGCTCACTCCCCTGGGGGACTTCCTCCGTCCTCACTCTGCTCTGGGGGACTTGCTCCGTGCTCACTCTGTTCCGGGGGACTTCCTCCGTCCTCACTCTGTTCCGGG
>NW_025114439.1:0-1004 GCF_004010195.1 Chiloscyllium plagiosum
ATCGCTTTCTTCTGTTCCCTGTCACTCTGGGATCATGTGAGCTGTGAGAACTCTTCTCTGAGCTGGGGGTAACGTGGTAAAGTTTATACAAATCAGGTGCAATGTGCCTGAGCAACAGGACTCGCTGCAGTAACATCCCATGTTGATTCAGAGAGCAGAGCCCTCGCTGTGAATTCGAGAAGTACACAGACACTGTTCCCGATTACTGGGAGAGATTCTTTCTTTCCCAGCATTTCTGCACTTTTTTATCTGTCTCAGATGGAATTATTTGGACAAGGTTCCCAAAATAATATGAGTTCCTGTGCATGCAAGATCTCCCTTTTGTACAGCTTTCCAGAATTTTCATAACTACCACTCCCATGAGTCCCCTCCCCCGCTGCAGAAGCCCGTGTTTGATCGGGAGCTGAAGAGCGCATTCACCTTGCTCTTCCACAACACCGATTGACAATAGAAGATGAGTTCGTCCAGCTGCCAGCGGGGGAAGGGCTGGCGCAGTCTCCTGGAAACGGGAGGCAGAATGGCAAGGAGCTATTATTAAGACACATTGCTGCCTTCACTCCGAAACAAAAGTAAAAACCTTTTTTAAACAAAGAGACTCACCTGATTTATGGATCACGCTTAAGGTGCGGTTCTGTCTCGTTGGTCTTGGGTATGCTATCGCCTCGGGTGGGTGATGTACGCGCGAGAAGTGACACTTGAGCCCTGGAGTTTTGCATCCGGTCCCATTTTTGACTCAGAAAGTATGATTTCGATGAGATCGACGTCAGATCAAGATACTGAATCTTTAAGACAGACACCAGCAGCTTCTTCTATGCCGTTACTAGACTGAGAAATGTATTCTCCAACTTCAAATGATGCTGATCCTCTTAATGTGGATCTTGCCGAGCGCACGTCCTGTGCTGAGCAACCTGAATGCCTTTTTTCTCTCACGCTGTGATCTGCATGTACTTGATTACTATGATCTGCCTTTCCCAATTTGCAAAGGTTTTCACTGCACTCAGGTA
>NW_025114440.1:0-1004 GCF_004010195.1 Chiloscyllium plagiosum
GATTGGAGGCAGATGTTCGCAGGTAAAGGTACGGCTGGAAAATGGGAAGCCTTCTGAAATGAGATAACAAGAATCCAGAGAAAGTATACTCATGCCAGGGTGAAAGGGAAGGCTGGTAGGTATAGGGAATGCTGGATGACTAAAGATATTGAGGGTTTGATTAAGAAAAAGAAGGAAGCATATGTCAGGTATAGACAGGATAGATCGAGTGAATCCTTAGAAGAGTATAAAGGCAGAAGGAGTATACTTAAGAGGGAAATCAGGAGGGCAAAATGGGGACATGAGATAGCTTTGGCAAATAGAATTAAGGAGAATCCAAAGAGTTTTTACAAATACATTAAGGACAAAAGGGTAACCAGGGAGAGAATAGGGCCCCTCAAAGATCAGCAAGGCAGCCTTTGTGTGGAGCCTCAGAAAATACGGGAGATACTAAATGAATATTTTGCACCAGTATTTACTGTGGAAAAGGATATGGAAGATATAGACTATTTTGCACCAGTATTTACTGTGGAAAAGGATATGGAAGATATAGACTATAGATGGTGACATCTTGCAAAATGTCCAGATTACAGAGGAGGAAGTGCTGAATGTCTTGAAACGGTTAAAGGTGGATAAATCCCAGGACATGATTAGGTGCACCCGAGAACTCTGCGGGAAGCTAGAGAAGTGATTGCTGGGCTTCTTGCAGAGATATCTATATCATTGATAGTCACAGGTGAGGTGCCGGAAGACTGGAGGTTGGCAAACGTGGTGCCACTGTTTAAGAAGGGTGGTAAAGACAAGCCAGGGAACTATAGACCGGTGAGCCTGACCTCGGTGGTGGACAATTTGTTGGACGGAATCCTGAGGGACATGATGTACATGTATTTGGAAAGGCAAGGACTGATTCGGGATAGTCAACATGGCTTTGTGCATGGGAAATCATGTCTCCCGAACTTGATCGAGTTTTTTGAAGAAGTAATAAAGAAGATTGATGAGAGCAGAGCTGTAGATGTGATCTATAT
>NW_025114441.1:0-1004 GCF_004010195.1 Chiloscyllium plagiosum
TCTCTGTTAGGGACACTGCAATCTCTTCCCAAGCTTCCCACAATATTCTAGGATCGACCCAATGAGCTACTGAAGACTAATCTACCTTTATTTGTTGTAAGATTCCAGCACTTTCTATTCTCTGGTGAGGATTCTTTCCAAGACATCACTATTTATTTCCCCACGTTCCCGAGCTTCCGTGTCTTTTGCCACAGTAAATACTGACAAGATTAGTTTGTCTAATATCTCACCCATCTCCTCTGGTTCCACACATGGGTGACCTTATTGATCTTTAAGGGGTCCTATTCTCTACCAAGTTACTCTTTAGCCCTTATTGAAACTTGTGTAAAGGCTTCTGATAATTCAAATACACCATATCGCGTATACCACTACACCCCTCCTACACCCTTACAATTCTGCCATTTATATTCACACCAACAAATTAAATCCAACAGGCTCGTTGCTGTATCAGTTGGCATGGAGACCACTGTCCTACACAGTTACTGTACTGCCCTTGCCATAAGTACATTCAGTGTCCTTACTGTAACCATATCGATATTCCCATCACTGTTTGGTGCCTACAAATGAATTCCTGCTAACAGTTGCTTCTGCCTGTTTATTCTCAGCTCCACTTTTGATATTCAGATCCACATGACTGTCTCATTAATGCATTAACCTCATCCTTCCTTCACAGCTTGTTGGCTTTTTGCCTAGCCTGCCTATTGGGATTAGATTGGGTTGGGATATCTGCTCAAAATGAATGGGTTGGACCGAACGGTCGGTTTCCATGCTGTACATCTCTCTGATTCTCTGATTCTATCCAAACCACCCTTCAGTATTCACTTCCCAGCGATGGTCATTCTACAGCTACATCTCCAGAATGACAGTATCCATTCACTGTCATTCCATCTGCCTTATGGTGAATACAGGGAGTCATTCCTCAGTAGTGGTGGGTTGGACAGATGGGTAGAGGTCACAGAGATAGGGACGCATGCAGGACACAAGGATGTTAGAGTTAAACAGAG
>NW_025114442.1:0-1004 GCF_004010195.1 Chiloscyllium plagiosum
CACTACCGCACTTAGGTGGTAGTGTTTAAAAAAAATATATATAAACAGGAGAAAAAAAAATATAAACAGGAGATTTTTGATTTAGTCCCTACCCTCCCCTTCACTGTTAAAAAAAAGAAAAAATCAACAGGGATTACACCCTCCCCCTCACTGTTTTGATCACACAGCACTGTCCCTTGATGTGAAGGGCAGTGTTTGTCACTGGCCACCCGGGTGTTTTCCTATCTTCCTGGTGGTGGAAATTGACTAAAGATTCGTGCACTTTGTGTCTTTCACTGTGTCTCACACCTGCGCACACACACACCATGGGTGCTGGGGATAAAATAAGCACTACCGCACTTAGGTGGTAGTGTGGGGGTTAAAAAAGAAAGGTATAAAAAAGGTAAAAAGGGGAGTGTCCAAAATAAAAGAAAAAAATAGATGAAAAAAAGAAAAAAAAGAAAAAAAAAATCAACAGGGATTACACCCTCCCCTTCACTGTTTTGATCACACAGCACCGCCCTTTGATGTGAAGGGCAGTGTTTGTCACTGGCCACCCGGGTGTTTTCCTATCTTCCTGGTGGTGGAAATTGAATAAAGATTTGTGCACTTTGTGTCTTTCACTGTGTGTCTTTCACTGTGTCTCACACCTGCACACACACACCATCGGTGCTGGGGAGAAAAATAAGCACTACCGCGGTTGGGCAGTAGTGTGGGAAGAAAAGTATATATATATATAAAATCAGGAGAGGAGCACTACCGCACTTAGGTGGTAGTGTGGGGGTTTAAAAAAAAATGAAAAAACAACAAACAAAAAAAATAAAAATAAACCAGGGATAACTTTAGTATTAGTTTAAAAAAGAAAAAAAAATCAACAGGGATTACGAGGTGTCCACCAACACCGTGGAGTTGTTCAGGGAGAGGTGGGTGCCGCAGGGAGTGGAGTGCATTATTTCTCCCTCCAACTATTTTGATTTAGTCCCTACGCTCCCCTTCACTGTTTTGATCACACAGCACTGTCCTTT
>NW_025114443.1:0-1004 GCF_004010195.1 Chiloscyllium plagiosum
CTACCAAATTAACATATGATCGTTTAATTTATCGTGTTTGGGTGTAAAATCCGCAAAGCACCAATTCACATGTCGCATTGTTTCAGTTCTCCTAACAATTCACCAGACTCGCCATATTTAAACCAGTGCAAGTAGAGAATGGGATTACATAGAGAATAGTGTTCTCTCTACTCTGCAGCTATTGAAATTCCAAGGCCACTTTCAGCGTGGGTTAGATATTGATAAAATCCCCGACTTCCCCCATCCTGAGCCCATCAAATACACTCAGGGAAGCAACATCTCTGGGTTAAATCAGAGTATGTGCTCCTCTCACGTTTTCAATCTAGACCTCACCAAAACATGTGGAGATTGAAGTCAGATGCACAGTAAATAACCCTCTATACTACCCCTATTAAACACTGCCTGGGCAGGTGCAGCACAATGTTCAATGCAGAGTAAAGCGCTTTCTACACTGTTTTGACAATACGCTCCCAATATAGGCAGAGCACTGGGATAGGATTAATGTTAAGCAGCATTGCAAACAGTGCAGATGCTCCCTCCAAATTACACAGAGGTATTGATAGATCGGGGGAACGCGAAGAAACTGTTAGAAGCAAGAATTATTCGGCAATGGGGGGATTAATTCTGAGGAGAGATTGTACAAATATTATCGCTCAAATTGAAAAGACTCAGGGGAGATCTAATCAAAACCTTCAAGATATCAACTGGATGAGACATGTTCCATTAAGATAAAAAATGCCAGCTGGTTGCAGATTGTAGAACGAGATGGATCAGAGCCTGAGACTGAATGCCCAGAGACCTCAGAAGAGATTTAAGAAGTGCTTTGAGACACAAGGCGTGACAGAGATTTGGAATCCTCTGCCATAAACAGCGAAGATGCCGGGTATGTTGTTCAGTTTAAATCTCGGAGAGATATGTTTTTAGTCAGTGAAGGTCATGAGGGGTGTGGGCCAAAGGATGGAACATGGAGTGAAGGGACACATCAGCCATGACCACATCGAATG